>NC_079389.1:18231857-18487644 GCF_029220125.1 Pseudoliparis swirei
GGGCTCTTAAGTTTTGAAGACAGGCAAGAGTGACATATCTATCCAGGATGCTTTATTTTCATTGGTTGCTGGATTAAATCTTACAGATACAACAGATACGTTTTTTTCTGATTGGCTATTGTGTAGCCCATTTCTTTTTTTGATTGGCTGATAAGTGGCACCTCACAGCAGAACTCCAGGGGAGCGCTTGATTCCTCCACGGTGAGGGCAGCGCGGCCAGCTCATGTTTGCGCGCTGCGGCACATTAAAACATTAAATAGCCGAGAGTTTTTCAGCGTGAGAAATACGATGTGTGGCGGGAGTGCGTGACGTAAGACCGATACGTGACTGTCACGCTCAATGCGTGACACTTGAGAGCCCTGCATTAACACACCGTAGTCTCTGCTCGTTGTGTCTGTTTGAAAATCTTCTTCTGTTGCTAACTCCGGGACTCTTTGGGGTAAATAGGATGTCTATGCAGCGAATAGGTTTATAGATGCGCTCCTTAGCGCCATCTATCGTCGCGGAGTTTGAAAAGAAACCAACGCGCCTCGGCCCAAAATCAGAATTTCTTTTGCCGTGAGATATTGGTTGTGTGGCGTGAGAGCGTGAAAACATGCAAAAGCGTGTGTCACACGGCGAAACCGTGAGAGTTGGTAGCTCTGAATAATATCACCTTTTTTTCTTTTTTAAACATCGGTATAGCGTGATGAGTTCTAGTGATATTTACCTTCGCATTGAAAATGCGGAAGGTTATGTTTTGATCGCCGTGTATTTATTTATTTATTTATTTATTTGTAAGCGTGTTACTCGCATAACACAAAAAGTATTTAACCGAATCGCATGAAATTTGGTGGGATGATTGGTTATTATCCGGGGACCATTTAATTAGATTTTGGGATCGATCGGGTCAAAGGTCAAGGTCATGAACAGGTCAACATCTTATTGAATCGCATGAAATTTGGTGGGATGATTGGTTATTATCCGGGGACCATTTGATTAGATTTTGGGATCAATCGGGTCAAAGGTCAAGGTCATGAAAAGGTCACAATCTTCTTTTTACCATAGCACAGTCAATTTTTATCCAATTGGCATGCAACTAATGCCAAAATGTTCATAATTCAATGCCCAATCTTGTGATATGCGAAGGTATGCGCTCTACCGAGTGCCCGTTCTAGTTAATAATGTGAGCATATTGTTCACAACGCGCATCAGGCATCGTTTTATTGGCGGGATCGGTTCTATCTGGTAAAGTGAGCCCAGCAAAAAAAAAATTAAATAAATTGGGGAAAGTCCCGTTACTAGCTGACCATCTCAGCGTGTATACTATTTCCCAGTTTAGTGAACAAAATAAACATGATGATTAGATTAAACAATGATGGGTGTGATTGTTTTTTCGTTTTGATATATGTCTACAGAGTGGGAGTATAATAAGGCCGTTTTACAGAAGTCATCATGCTCGACAGATTTAGAGGTTTTAGAAGCTGTGAAGAGGAACAAACAGTCCTAACTCACGGTCCACTTCCTCGCTTTCCTTCTTCTTCTCTTCATGAACCGATTCAGTTTGCCCAGTTTTCAAAGAGATGGATTTGTTCACATACGATTAGGATTTCATCCATTTTTAGGATTGGCTTAAATGTTTTCTTCTGGACCGTGGGAGTATTTTTGACAAAACAAAACAAGTTTTTCTCCAGAGCTTTTAGCCAAATCACAATGATCAGAACAATAAACTACTCGATTGTACTGATCCATATAGCGTCAAGTCTGAAAGCAGGTTGATGCCCAGTGAGTCACTCAAACATAAATTAGGGCTAGACGTTATATTTCAAATAGAAATATGGTAATGGTAATAATGGATTTTGACTCCATTATGAAGGTCATGCAGGCCTCGCTATTGAACACCGGTTTTAAATCGACTCACAATGTCTTCATATTGCTAATTTATGATTATTATGATTACAATGACATGTAAAAGCCTTTCTTTCCCTTCTGGCCAGCGGCAGCACAAGGAATGTTAGTCCTGGATGCTGCGAGAGAGCATCACCTCGGACGAGGCGGTTTCGAGTAACACAGACACAGAAACATGACCACAGGAAGCCCGGTTGGAAGATTGCAAACGGCGTCGCAGAAGCGAAGCCGCGGGAACGCCAGCGAGTCTGCAGGGGCGTCGGGTGCTCTCGGTCATCCGCTCCCACAGACGGATGACCGAGAGCACGGCGAGCCATGTGAAGCTGCTATTGTGCGGAAAGATTATCATCCAGCGATATGGAGAGACAGACAGGAGCCCAATGGCATACCACCATCAGTCATACACACACACACACACACACACACACAGACACACACTCTGACATCAGATAGGCTGGGTCCTGGCTCTGTTGGTGTATCCCCCGCCGATGTGTGAGTCACTGACATCACTTCCCTCCCAACAGTAACAAACGGTCGGGTTGTTGGGAGAGTCCACTGGATGAGGGGTGGGGGTGAGGGTGTGGGGGGTGCTTGAGTCAAGCCCATGGAATCCATGATCTACTGTACTGGGCTTTGTGTTGGAAAGGGGAAAACCAGCTACATCATCTCTGCAAAGGCTTTTGTTTACTTCGGCCTGAAGAACATATCCTTTGTTTTCTATGGTTTTTTTTTCTTCTTCTGCTCTTTGTTTCATCGCCATGAAGTTAAAGGTGTGAGCCGAGGGACTGAATCACGGAGGTGGGTCTGAGGTCACCGTGTTTGACCTACTGTGCTGCAGCATGCAGAGCAATGAGGCGCTTCCAGAGGTTTTGTTGCCAGAGGCTCATTCGGAAATTAATTTTCTCCTGGAACTCGTGGCGATAACATTTTTTTAGGCGGCGGTTGCAGTCAAAAAACTGTAATTGTGAAAATGTTTATGGAGTCAATTCGTAAAGACGGGAGTGTTTAAATCATTTTACAATTCCACCACCGGCATTCTTGAAAGGGATTTAAAATGTTTTGTGACTTATTGGAAACTTCTTCATCTGATGAGCTAATCTTAGAGATATACAGTATATAAAGAGCTACATATATATATATATATATATATACACTACCGTTCAAAAGTTTGGGGTCACTTAGAAATGTCTTTATTTTTCAAAGAAAAGCACTGTTTTTTCAATAAAGATAACATTAATCAAAAATACACTCTATTCATTGTTAATGTGGTAAATGACTATTCTAGGTGGAAACGTCTGGTTTCTAATGAAATATCTCCAGAGGTGTATAGAGGCCCATTTCCATCAACTATCACTCCAGTGTTCTAATGGTACATTGTGTTTGCTAATCGCCTTAGAAGACTAATGTCTGATTAGAAAACCCTTGTGCAATTATGTTAGCACAGTTGAAAACAGTTATGCTGGTGATATAAGCTATACAACTGGCCTTCCTTTGAGCTTGAAGTTTGAAGAACAAAATTAATACTTCAAATATTAATCATTATTTCTAACCTTGTCAATGTCTTGACTATATTTTCTATTCAATTTTCAATTCATTTGATAAATAAAAGTGAGTTTTCATGGAAGACACGAAATTGTCTGGATGACCCCAAACTTTTGAACGGTAGTGTATATGTATAAATTAAAAAATATCAGATCAGTAAGATTTTTCACCATTTCAGAGATGTTTTCAAAGCCACATAAATATATAAATATCTAGAATAAACACATTATATACTAAATAAAGCTTAAATACAGTTTGTATTTTACTTTGTACATGAAGCAACATCTCAGCTGTCTGCTAGCTGCCCACGTTTAACAAAAACACTGGGGTCTGCTTCGATGTGTTGTTATTGCCGATGAAGCGATCCACATGAGCACTGTTGAGTTTTCAGGCTGACAAATGTTAATGTTCATTTTAAATGAAGATTTCTAACTCCTGCAGCAGGTCCCAGTGTATGTACATTTGTACAATTAACATTATAAATAATGCAGATGACAAGGTCCTGCACAATGCAAACCAAACATGGCCTGCTGTGATGATTTGGCTAATGTCATGATAACAGAAACTGTGGTGGACTTCCCTAATCCTGTTTATTTTACGAGTCAGGGCGCGACTAATGAAAGATCCCACGCAGTCAGCGCCGGGGAGCTGGAAACACTTTCAGAACGTGAGGTGACCCGTGACATTTCCCTGCTATTGTCTGCTTGTTGCCAGGAGTGAACACATCGTGACGCTGTGAACTTTGTGTGTGTGTGTGTGAGAGTAGATGGAGATAAGAGCGTATGTCAAAATAAAATCCTAAAAACACGATGTGACCCAGCGAGAGGCGGATGATCTGCGTGGATCTCGGTTCAAGCCCACTGACAGTGGCGTAGACAACGAAAGAAACAACACAAAAAAAAATGATCTATTTTAAAGCCTAGAAGAACTGAGTCTATTAGCACTAAATATTAAAGAACATTTAACTCCTCGGCATCGGTCATCATCCCTGCAGTTCACTCTTCTCCATCGACACTCGGCAGACTTACATCAATCTCGATTTGGTTTCACCTTTTGTTCTATTTTTGTTTATAGGGGGGTTTGTCTGAAAAGGCTTTAACCCTTGTGTTGCCTTCGGGTCATTTTGACCCGATTCAATATTTAACCCTCCTGTCGCCTTCGGGTCAATTTGACCCGATTCAATGTTTAATGTCGGTGTTCTTTCGGGAGTCAACAAACAAACATAAAGTACCTCACACTTAAACTTGGAAAACAATATTAATTCAAATAAATTTCTGGAGATTTTAATAGCTGGGGTCATATTGACCTCAAGGGTAAAATATGTTAGTAAATATAAAGGTTAACAGGAGGGTTAAACATTGAATCGGGTCATATTGACCCGAAGGCAACACAAGGGTTAAGGGAGCAGAAAGAGAGAGAAGGCCGTGGGCGGAGGGGAAACATCCCCGTCAAGAGGGGCTGCTGGTGACGACTCTGTTTTGACTCTTTGGTGATTAAACACAGCAGATGGAGCTCCGTGACGCGGGCGAACATCGCGAGGTGTTATCTCGGAAAATGAGTCACGAGCCCGTCTGACTCGCGAAAGACAACAAGCCGGCGCACACCTCGCACCCCTGGAGGGACTTTCACCGCTTCATCCAAGAGGCTCCGCTTCATCCACTGTTGTGTCTCCGCCCGCCGGTCGTCAGCTCCCACCCACGGCTCTGTTGACTCAGGTGCGGCGGGTACGTGTTGGCGGCCCGCGGACGAGGAAACATCTTGACGAATCGTGTTTCTCGGTGACCTCGGGGCGCTTCCTCCGCGCTCACGCCCACCTCGGACGATGACGGCGCAGGCCCGTGTCTTCGGGGCTCGCTTTGATGTGACCGCAGAGAGGAAGCAGAGGTCAAGCCTGGGAGATCCTGACATGGCTAACTGGGTAAAAGATATCTCTGCTGATGTCATGGTCGGTCCCGCTCTGGGGTAAACGCATCTTGGTAAACGCATCGTGGTTCCCAAGCCGAAAGACTTTGGTGTTTCCCCCTTTTGACTTTTTCCACCTGCTGGCGCCGCCACAGGACTTTGAGTGAAATTTCTCGACAGCATTTGAATGCAACGTGAACCAGATGTTCACGTTCCCGATTCAGAATGAATTGTAATAGCTTGAGCCTCATCTAAAAATATTGACTACTAGTCCAAGACCTTTTGTTTTCCTGTGTAAACTGATTTTAAACTGAAGGTTTGAATCTATTTGCATTTGTTTTAGTCCCCTTCACATAATTTCCTTGATGCTGCCTTATTATATTCACCCTTTTCCATTAATTACTTACTTTCTTTCCACCAGTGTTGTCATAGTCGTAATGGGTTTTGGTCTCGAGAGCACTTTTTGACGGTCTCGGTCTCGTAATCCACCGCTTTCTTACTCAGCCCTCGGCCTCAGACCACGATTGTGGATTTTATCACAACTGAAGCGGGGATATCACTTAACCCTCCTGTTACCTTAGGGTCAATTTGACCCCATTCAATGTTTAATGTCGATGTTCTTTCGGGTCAATTTGACCCCAGGCTGTTTTTCACTGTGTCAAACATATAAGAAATATCAACTTTTTTATATATTTAAAGGGCTATTTAGGTAGTCAACAAACACACATAAAGTACCTCACACTTAAACTTGGGAAACAATATTAATTCTAATAATTTTCTGGAGGTTTTAATTGCTGGGGTCAAATTGACCCCGAGGGTAAAATATGTTAGTAAATGTAAAGGTGACAGGAGGGTTAAGTGCCTGAGCCTCGTCTCACGTGTGTGAACATCATGAATTTGATCGCTCAAGTAAAGAACAATTCCCCGACGTCAAATGTCCCCTTTGCGATGGCTTTTCCTCTTCGTACACCGCCATATGCACACGTATAGTACAAAAGGCAGAAATAAAAGAGGTGAATGAGGAGAGAATTATTTCCTTCACTCTGTGTTGTTTTTTTGTGGGAGTGAGGATCTTTCAGATCACTTTAAGGAGTGACCATAGTTTGCATGTTCCACATCTCCTCGGTGTATCATGCAGTGTGGGACTCACCCTGGTCTGGCCTTGACTCCGCCTCAACCCCCTCCAAGTCTTGTCTCGGTCTCAACACACTCTGGTTAGGTGGTCTCTGAGTGTCTCCTCTTCCTCTCCGCACAGGCGTGGTCATTGACACCCCAACAGGCGGCTAATTACGAAACAAGAAGTGCAATGAAAGCGGCTCCGCTCGAGTGGTGCCCCTCGTCGTCCTCCTGCCTTTCCCCTCCACCCCGCGACAGACAGCCTGCTCAGTGTTCCCCCCCGACGCTTCCAATTTTCTTTTCTGATGTGTAGTCTTGATAAAACCGCGGGGCCGGTGTGATGTGACAGGAGAGTAGGAGGAAGGGGGTCGGATGTAAACATTGGAGTTGCTATGGAGGCGGCAATGAAAGAAGTTTCGAGCAAGGGGCAAGAGAAGGCAGTGTGTTTGTGTGTGTGTGTTTGTGTGTGTGTGTGTTCTTCAGACTTTGAGTGACCTTCTAACCGCAGAGGATGTGGGAGTGAGGAGAGAGAGACAATCCTCTGCTCCTCACGCCACCAGTCTGAAAAGCAGCCTTTCAATCAGATAAAAGAAAGCAATAATAAACAATGGAGAAATCCGGGCCTGTTATACCTTCGGTGTATGATGTCCTCCTCACGTGCGAGGACTCTCGAGGAGGCACGTTATCGCTTCAAAGCACTCAGTTACATCAAATCGCAGATACAACAGCCGTGCCCAGGATCCGTGCCATCGAGTATTCATGCCGGCGTGCAGCTCGACCGTTGCCTCGTATCTGGCTTCTCGACCTTCACGCATCTCGACCCTTTCTTGTTTTTATAACGGGCGGAAAACCAGTGGAATCATTCTGGTTGCTTTGAAGCCCAAATAGCCACTGGGCAGAGCCAGACTCACCGGATCCCGTTGTTCACCGTGACTCCTCAGTCTGTCTCTGAACCCTGATCCTTCACCCCGGAACCCCCGATGCCTCAGGCGGCGTAATCCGCCGATGTCGGAGTCCACCGGATGAGCGCGAGGTCGCTGTGTTTATAGCGTCGGGGTGAGTGCGAGAGCATGGTGAGCTAGGAATGCTCTGAAAAACCAGAGATAATGCTCCTCACAGTGCAGGAGTTGTCTCAAGTGTTTGCAATGCCGCTATACGGGCACTTTTGTCTTTCTCTCCCCCTCTCACTTTACCTCTCTTCACCCTTTCTCTCTCATTCACGCTTCTTCTCAATTTCTTTTCTCTTCTTCATCTCACTACAGCTGGGGGGCTTTTGGCTGTCTGAGGCAGCATCGGGTTCCACTCCCTGGCAGGCCGAACAAAGCAAAACAAAAGGGACATGGAGGCCGTCCGAAGCACCCTTTTCTCTCTCACACACTCACACCGTGTGTGTGTGATACAACTCAAATAAACACGCGTTAACCTGAATATCAGCCCAAACCAGACCTCCCATCTCCGCTCCTTGAGGAAATACCTGAAGGGCAAAGAAAACCCACAGGCAAACACAGTTTCTCATGGTGTATTAAGGACCCCTGACTGAGAGAAGAGCACTACTGAGCGTAGTGAAGTGCAGGAGGTCGCTGGACACGAATGCTGAAGGTCTCCTGGGGAAAGATTCGCTCCGAAACCTCGTCGGGAGAAACTTCAGGCCGAGCACAGACGCCAGTTCTTGGGGCTACGTTTCAGAAGCAAAACATCAACAGAGGTTGTTCTATACCAGCGTGGTAAAAACACGATTAATAGTAAGAGGGGTTAGGGGGAATGTGGTTGTACAACGTAACCAACATCATATGTGTGGTTTTATGAAACTAGAATGCCCATAATGACGGAGTATTAAATGATTGTAGCGCCATGAGGTTTGATGGTTTTAGGGAGGGGGGAGGGGCACATATATAAGGGGCCAGCTTTCTCCCATGAACTCCTCTGGCACCCAGCAATTTCGATTGCATTTCGCAAACTCACTTAGCCTACTACAGCCACCGCTCCATTCCATTGTCACGGCTTCTGCCTAAAATAGCTCCCGTTCCCAAAGAAGGCTGCTTTTCTGCTGGAGTTTTAAAATACTCCACTGTTGGAGGTCACTCTCTGGGCTCACAGGAGCCACTGCCATGTTTAGATGCTGCAACGGCCGTGATGTGTGACCGCTGGACCGTCTGTGGACACTCCATGCGACAATATCATATTGTGCACGTTTGTTTATGGAAAACACAAGTGTAAGCAGATTATAACAGGCTATGTGGAGGAATTAACAACATCATGTTGTTGTTTTTACTATTTTTATGCACGTAGCTGAAGCTGTGACACAGAGCGCACGTTTATGTGACTTTGTTTGACTTTACTCGCACACAGGAATTCTTGCACAGTTTATTCAAATATATAGATATAAGTATTTCAATATTACCAATTGATCACATGAAACCGTGCATCGCTCTTTTTCGCTCAGCTCAACGGAGCACTGTATCATCTTTCAACTCAATGTTTTGGTTTAACAGCTTCACTGTGCTGGGTCGCTCTCACCAGTCGTGTTTCCGGCTGCAGAAGGCTGCGGCTCTAGTGAAATGACAAAAGGGCTGTACACACCCAGGCTGGGCCACAGAGACTTGGACAGACTGAACACACCACGCTAGTCGTTTCGTTACGCCGTTACGTTACATCGTTACGTCACGTGGTTTCGTTACGTGGTTTCGTTACGTGGTTTCGTTACGTCATTTCGTTACGTCATTTCATTACGTCATTTCATTACAATGTTCATTACATCGTTATGTTACGTCGTTATGTTACGTCATTATCTTACATGCTTTCATTACGTCGGTATGTTACGTCGGTATGTTACGTCGTTATGTTATGTCATTATCTTACATGCTTTCATTACGTCGGTATGTTACGTCGTTATGTTATGTCATTATCTTATGTCATTATCTTACATTCTTTTATTACGTCGGTATGTTACGTTTTTTCGTTAGATTGTTTCTTTACGTTGTTACGTTATTATGTTACATTGTTTCATTACGTTTCGTTACATTATTTCATTACAATGTTTCGTTACGATGTTTCGTTACGATGTTTCATTACGTTGTTTCATTACAACGTTTCGTTACATTATTTCATTACAACGTTTCATTACAACGTTTCGTTACGACGTTTCGTTACGGTGTTTCATTACAACGTTTCGTTACGGTGTTTCATTACGACGTTTCGTTACGACGTTTCGTTACGACGTTTCATTACATTATTTCATGACATATTTCATTACAACGTTTCGTTATGACGTTTCGTTATGACGTTTTGTCACAAAGTTTTGTCACAAAGTTTCGTTACGACGTTTCGTTACATTGTTTCGTTACAACGTTTCGTTACGGTGTTTCATTACAACGTTTCATTACAACGTTTCGTTACGTTTCGTTACGACGTTTCGTCACAAAGTTTCGTTACGACGTTTCGTTACGACGTTTCGTTACATTGTTTCGTTACATTGTTTCGTTACGACATTTCGTTGCTGAGAGTAAGAGGAGACGATTAATATCACACAGATCATGTTAGTATGACGCCCGGTTAGCTTAGCATAGCATAGGGAACGTTCTTGTCAGGACTTAAAGGGTCTTTTTATGCTTCTCCAGGAGCAAGACCCAGATAAGCCTTAAAGGGACAGTGCGTAAGATGTAGTGGCATCTAGTTGTGAGATTACAGATTCCAACAACTGAATGCTCCACAGCTCATCTCTCCCTTTACAAGCATGTTGGAGTGTTTTATTTTGTCCATTCTGGGCGACAGAAGAAACACGGTAGTGCAACATGGCGGACTCCGCCAAGAGGACCCGCTCCCGAAGAGCGATAGACGGTGCGACCGAAGCTCTCAAGAGCATAACGATTCTTAGTCTCAGGTGATTACGCACAAATAAAAACATGGCTATGAATATTCTGTAAAAAAAAAAATCCCCTTTCTAACAAAGATGTTATCCAAAAAATTTAGTCCATCCACCGCATTTACAAGAAGTGATAGGAGGAGTGTGAGCAGTGGAATGATAAGCTTCCTGCAGGGACTTTTCTTCTGCCAAGTCCAGTTTATAAAACTTTACAAGAGGATGTGAAAAGTGCATGATTACCTCTTTTCACCTACTTAGCAGATAGTAGTGTTTTGATGCTGGTCTGGACTGAGGCAGCCATTAAAAAACACCATGCAATTACATGGCAGCAAATAGAGGATAATGGACGAAATACACTTATAATTTGTGAAATTTGCACTTATATTCAGTAGAATTCCAGTTTTGTGTGATATGACTCACAGCTGAGAGCATTGACTCGGCAGCTCGGCCACACCAGCACGTGGAATGAGTTAGTGATCCAAAAACAACGATAGCAAGGAGGAGCAAACAAGGATAATTATGTAACCAACTGCCAGTGTGAAGGATGGCATATTATAGATTATTGAGATGCATTTACACTACCGTTCAAAAGTTTGGGCTCATCCAGACAATTTCGTGTCTTCCATGAAAACTCACTTTTATTTATCAAATGAATTGAAAATTGAATAGAAAATATAGTCAAGACATTGACAAGGTTAGAAATAATGATTAATATTTGAAGTATTAATTTTGTTCTTCAAACTTCAAGCTCAAAGGAAGGCCAGTTGTATAGCTTATATCACCAGCATAACTGTTTTCAGCTGTGCTAACATAATTGCACAAGGGTTTTCTAATCAGATATTAGTCTTCTAAGGCGATTAGCAAACACAATGTACCATTAGAACACTGGAGTGATAGTTGATGGAAATGGGCCTCTATACACCTCTGGAGATATTTCATTAGAAACCAGACGTTTCCACCTAGAATAGTCATTTACCACATTAACAATGTAGAGAGTGTATTTTTGATTAATGTTATCTTTATTAAAGAAACAGTGCTTTTCTTTGACAAATAAAGACATTTCTAAGTGACCCCAAACTTTTGAACGGTAGTGTACATCTCACAGCTTTATGTTTCTAACTTATTCTGAATGTCTCCCTCAGCTCTAAAATGTGTTTTGTTTCATCTCACTTCATAGTTTGACACCAGGAGCTTATTTTACTGTTGTAGTAAACAATATCTGCATAATCATACATTTTTGTTGAAGTTAGTTGGCTTGTGTGTGTGTGTGTGTGTGTGTGTGTGTGTGTGTCTGTGTGTGTATCCAGTTTGTAACATTTCTACCATTTTTGTCATTTTTCTTTTTTTTCATAATAAGTTGGACCTCGTTATAATTGGCTGCACATTAAATACTGATGAGAGGTATTAAATAGACAATGCATCCCAGTTATGCTGCTCGACTCTCAGTGTGTTGCAGGGAGGGGGGGGGGGTGGATCACGTGTCAGTGCGAGCCTGTCAAGGGCCCCGAGGAGCCATAAAGGGCTTTACCTGTTGTGCGCTCCGCTCAGCTCAGCCCGGGTTGCCAGTTTGGTCTTCCTGGTCTCTCTCTCTCTCTCTCTCTTCCTTCTGATTGGCTGCGGCGGAGAGAACCAGCTCTCTTCAGCCCACCCATCGCTGATTATAGGGACTCTTGCAGACTTCTCTCTTTCCTGCCTTGCATTGATTCTGGGACCTGGCCCCGGGGCTGAACGGCACACACACACGCACACACGCACACAGAGAGCGTGCATCATGGCAGCTACCCACAGCGAGTACAGAGGCTACCTGCGGAACAGCGTCGACATCGAGGCAGGGCAGCACCGCTTCCACCCGGTGCAGAGCTCGGAGCACACGTACCGGCCGCTCCTAATCGGGACCCTCGCTGTTATGGGATTGCTTCAGGTGGCTTCCAGCGTGGCCATCTTATTGCACCTGACGGGTTACCTGCAAGAGGTAGGCTTCCATGTGACGCTGCGCGGTCCGGTTCGCGTGCTGCTCTCTCCCCCCGTGCGCTTTGAGACACTTGGCCCCGGGTTTATAGCCAAGCTTTGGTTCTGCGCGTAAATAATGATCTAGGAAACACTGTCAACAGCTCTCTGCTGGGCTGCGAACGAGTTATAAGACAGGGAAACGAATTTTGCGCAATTTTTTTTTATAACACCATAAAGTGGCAGATAAGTTAGTTTCCTATCTCTTTATAAAGTTGTCGGCGTGCGCCCTTAGAAGTGCATAGGCCTACGGTGTAATCTGCACAAGTGAAGGAGAAGAAAAAGGAAAGTGGGGAAAAAGCTCGAATATATTTGACTTTTCTTGAACCCATGGAGACGCTTCTTGTGCGCCAACATTCCGCGCACTCGTGGGCGTCTCTTTGAAGACGCGCTGCTGCAGGCACTTGAAACACTTCTTCCCTCGCTGTACAAACACCGACAGATAACATCTCTAAAAGCCCGCGTGACATTTTCCAAAGATTAGTTATCTCGGCAAGATATTTGTTTCTTCTTCTCAAAAGCAAAGCGATAAACATCTGGTGTCATGTTTGCAAAAATGCAGATGTTTTCACTTGAGCTGTTTTCCGGGCTGTACTTTTTGTTTTGTTTACATGCCACCGGGGTCGTATATTTGTAATTTATACGTGTCATCATAAATTGTACACGTTCGAGCGTAAGCAGCGCTGTTCCACAGGCGGTCTGGCAAAGCTCAAGCGAGGCTGGAGGAATACAAACCTTCCTCCTCTTGGCCCGACGCCTCCTCCTCGTCGCGGGGCCTGTGATGTTGCACACATACAACATATATCCTGTCACCACTGTTTCTGTTACTTTAATGGCGGCCCGGGAGTTGAATCATTGTCGTGTTTCGACAAGCAGATCGCATCCCTGCTTTCAGGATGCTGGAGGGTCACCTGATGAGAATCTGCTCCTCTCTCACTCGGTCTGGTTGCTTCTGTGTGTGTGTGTGTGTGTGTGTGTGTGTTCAATCTCTCTGGCATAAACACGCTGCAGTGTAGTGGCGAGTTATGCTCTGGATGTGAGCCAGAGCATAAGCATGAAGAGAGACACTTCACGGCTCTGTTTGTATGTGCGTAATAACATGCAGGTTTTATCTGATCGTGTGAGGAGAGGGATGCCAGACTCCCTTTTTTTAAAGGTAGTGATCAAAGTGCTGCTGTAATGCATGAGATGCCTCCTGATTGGCTGGTGTTTGAGCTGTGCAGCAGATTAGCCTCTTTTTTTTGTCAGCTGCATTTGGCAGCACTTTCGGTGTGTGTGTGTGGACTGGAGTTTGGCACCAGATCCCTCATCTGACCCCCCCCCCCCATCCCTCCCCTTCGCCCTTTCAACACCTGTATAACTTCCTGGACATGGTGGAGAAGAGAGCTTGAATCTGCCCAGCGCCGCGTCCTCACGCGTTTAAAAAATAGCGCCGCTCTGATTTGTGCATCAGGCCAAAAGCCACCATGGCCATTTTTCTTTTGTTTCGAATGTATCAGCTTTTAAATTATTCAGAGACAACAGCCCAGTGCTGGGTTTATAAATCCACTGTGGTGGAATGCATGTGGAAAATAACTTAACCTCTCACATACACACACACACACACAAACACACACACACACTGTGCTGGTTTGAGGTGGCTTAACTCGAGTCTGGTGTTATTTTCCACATGGACCTCTCTAACCTCCACTCCTGTGTTTCTGTCTCCAGGTAGATTTGTCCTCAGCCCCACATCGGCCAATCGAGGTGAGTGTGACCTCTGGTTAACCTTAAACAATTCAATTCAATTCAGTTTATTTGTATAGCCCAATTTCACAAATTACAAATTTGTCTCGGAGTGCTTTACACTCTGTACACATCGACATCCCTGCCCCAAAACCTCACATCGGATCAGGAAAAACTCCCAAATAACCCTTCAGGGGGAAAAAAGGGAAGAAACCTTCAGGAGAGCAACAGAGGAGGATCCCTCTCCAGGATGGACAGATGCAATAGATGTAATGTGTACAGAAGGACAGATTTAGAGTTAAAATACATTCAATGAATATGACAGAGTGGATGAATAGTTCATAGTAGGCATATTCCACGATGGAGACCTCCACGATCCATCAGGCAGATGGCGGTAGAGAGGAGGAGTGGGCGGAGTCTCAACAGGGCAGTGGCGTGGTCGGTAGCAGGAATTCCACGACCCAGACCTCGATCAGGCAGATAAGATCTATGCCGTCTCATAGAGTCCGATGAGACGTTAAGTCAAAAGGACTCCGGGGAGAAAGCAGAGTTAGTAACGTGTGATTGAGAGATGAAAATTCATCCCTAAGGAGAGAAAAAAGAGGAGATAGGTGCTCAGTGCATCCTAAACGTCCCCCGGCAGCTATAAGCCTATAGCAGCATATCAAGGGGCTGGACCAGGTGAACCTGATTCAGCCCTAACTATAAGCTCTGTCAAAGAGAAAAGTCTTAAGTCGACTCTTAAACGAGGTGACTGTGTCTGCCTCCCGGACTGAAATTGGAAGCTGGTTCTTTTAAAACTGGCCTAAAAACCTTTTTATTCAGGAAGGCATTTCTTTTACCTTGAGTTAATTTATTGTCAGCTATTACATTCTGATTTTTTTCTTTTTATGGGTTGCTTTAACTATGTTTTAATCGGTTTTATTTGTTTTTACTATATGTGTGGCACTCTGAGATTCTTTGAAGGAAGAGTGCGATAAAAATGAAATGCATTATTATTATTATTATAAAAGAGGAGCTTGATAACTGAAGGCTCTGGCTCCCATTCTACTTTTTAAGACTCTAGGAACTACAAGTAGTCCCGCATTTATTGAGCGTAGCTCTCTAGTGGGGCAATATGGTACTACAAGCTCCTTAAGATATGATGGTGCATCACCAATCAAGGCTTTGTATGTTAAGAGAAGAATTTTAAAAGTGATTCTTGATTTTACGGGGAGCCAGTGCAGAGCAGCTAGTGCAGGAGTGATGTGATCTCTTTTCTTAGTTTTAGTGAGAACACGAGCTGCAGCATTCTGGATCAACTGGAGGGACCTAAGAGACTTATTAGAGCAGCCTGATAATAAGGAGTTGCAGTAATCCAGTCTCGAAGTAACGAACGCGTGAACCAATTTTTCTGCATCTTTTTGAGACAAGATGTGCCTGATTTTTTAAATATTACGTAGATGAAAGAATGCAGTCCTTGAGATTTGCTTTACGTGGGAGTTAAAGGACAAGTCCCGATCAAAGATAACGCCAAGATTCTTTACAGTGGTGTTGGATGCTAGGGCAATGCCGTCTACAGAATCCACATCACCAGATAATTGATCTCTGAGGTGCTCAGGGCCGAGTAAAATTACCTCGGTTTTGTCTGAGTTTAACATCAAGAAGTTGCAGGTCATCCATGTTTTTATGTCTTTAAGACATGCTTGAATTTTACTTAGTTGGTTGGTTTCCTCTGGTTTTATCGATAGATATAGTTGAGTATCATCTGCATAGCAATGAAAGTTTATGGAGTGTTTCCTGATAATATTGCCCAAAGGAAGCATGTATAAGGTAAATAAAATTGGTCCAAGCACAGAACCTTGTGGAACTCTGTGACTAACGTTGGTGGTTATCGAGGCGTCATTGTTTACAAATACAAACTGAGATCGATCTGATAAATAGGATTTAAACCAAATTAGTGCCGTGCCTGAAATGCCAATCGACTGCTCCAGTCTCTGTAACAGGATGTCATGGTCAATGGTGTCGAATGCAGCACTAAGGTCTAACAAGACCAGGACAGAGAGGAGTCCTTTATCTGCTGCCATTAAGAGGTCATTTGTAATTTTCACCAGTGCTGTCTCGGTGCTGTGGTGTTTTCTATATCCTGATTGAAACTCCTCAAATAAACAATTATGATGTAGAAAGTCACACAACTGATTTACGACCACTTTCTCAAGGATCTTGGAGAGGAAGGGGAGGTTAGAGATCGGTCTGTAGTTAGCCAACACCTCTGGATCCAGAGTGGGCTTCTTCAGGAGAGGTTTAATAACAGCCACTTTGAAGGAGTGTGGTACGTGGCCTGTTAGCAGAGACACATTGATAATATCTAATAGAGAGCCGCCAATTAAAGGCAAAACGTCTTTAAGCAGCCTCGTCGGGATGGGGTCCAAGAGACAGGTAGAGGTGTTCGAAGTAGAAACCGTTGAAGATAATTGGTCACGGTTGATGGGAGAAAAGCCCTCCAAATATACACCAGGGCATACAGCGGTTTCCAAGGCCATTCCACTTGAGGACAGATTGGCACTGGTTAAGGGCAAGAGATTATTAATCTTGTCCCTAATAGTTAAAATCTTTTCATAAAAGAAGTTCATGAAGTCATTACCACTGAGGTCTATAGGAATACTCGGCTCCACAGAGCTGTGACTCTCTGTCAGCCTGGCTACAGTGCTCAAGAGAAACCTGGGGTTGTTCTTATTTTTCTCTATTACTGATGAGTAATAGGCTGCTCTGGCATTACGGAGGGCCTTCTTATAAGTTTTAAGACTATCTCGCCAAACTAAGCGGGATTCTTCCAGAGTAGTTGAACGCCATATGCTTTCAAGCTTTCGTGACGTTTGCTTCAGTTTGCGGGTCTGAGGGTTATACCAGGGAGCAAATCTCCTCTTCCTCACTGTCTTCTTCTTCAGAGGGGCTATCGAGTCCAGTGTCATTCTCAGTGAGCCTGTGGCACTATCAACAAGATGATCAATCTGGGACGGACTAAAGTTAGACCAGGAATCCTCTGTTATATTGAGACTTGGTATTGAATCAAATGCAGAAGGAATCGCTTCTTTAAATTTAGCTACAGCACTGTCAGTTAGACATCTGGTGTAGAAACTTTTGACTAACGGAGTATAGTATAAACTCAAAAGTTATGAGGTTGTGGTCTGACAGAAGAGGATTCTGTGGGAAGATCTTCAAATGCTCAATGTCAACAACATAAGTAAGAACAAGATCAAGCGTGTGGCCAAAGCTGTGAGTGGGTTTCTGTACTCTCTGACAGAAGCCAATCGAGTCCAACAATGAGATGAATGCAGCACCTAGGCAATCATTATTAACATCCACATGGATATTAAAATCTCCTACAATAATAACTTTATCAGTTTTAAGAACCAAACTTGATATAAATTCTGAAAATTCAGATATAAACTCTGAATATGGACCTGGTGGCCGGTACAGAATCACAAATAGAATTGGCTGTAGTGTTTTCCAGGTTGGATGTGAAAGACAAAGAACAAGGCTTTCAAATGAGGTGTAGTGTAATTTAGGTTTAGGATTTATTAATAGGCTCGAGTCAAAGATGGCTGCTACTCCACCTCCTCGACCGGTGCCTCGAGGAATGTGAGTATTAATATGACTTGGAGGAGTCGATTCATTCAGGCAGACATATTCTTCATGGCTCAGCCAGGTTTCAGTTAGACAACATAAATCAATGTGATTATCTGATATTAAATCATTTAGTAACACAGCTTTAGATGACAGAGATCTAATATTTAGGAGACCACATTTAATAGTCCTGTTTTGTTGCACTGCTGAAATAATGGTGTTAACTTGTATAAGGTTATTGTGTACGACTCCTCTTCTGCTTACTTTTAATTTATTTAATTGAAGTGGCCGTGGGACAGACACAGTCTCTACTCTAGAGTCATGGGTGGGTAACTGCTCGAATGGAAGAGCAGAGAAGGGTGTTAAACTACAACTCTGCTCCCGGTTCCTGATCTGAACCCTGGGTTGTCATGGATTAAGTCCGGTGATCAACTTGGTCATATTCGCAGAAATGCGACGCGCTCCGTCCAACGTGGGATGGATGCCGTCTCTCCTCATCAGATCAGGTTTTCCCCAGAAAGTCTTCCAGTTGTCTACGTAGCCCACATTATTCGCTGGGCACCGCCTCGACAGCCAGCGGTTGAAAGACGACATTCGGCTAAACAATTCGTCAGTTAGCAAATTTGGGAGAGGGCCAGAGAAAACGACGGTGTCCGACAACGTCTTGGCATAAGCACACACCGATTCCACATTAATTTTAGTGACAGCCGACCGGCGGGCTCGGGCGTCATTACAATCTGACTGTATCTCCGCTTATCCTTAGCCAGCAGTTTCAAACAAGACTCCACGTCGCCCGCTCTGGCCCCCGGGAGGCACACGACTCTGGTCCGCGGCTTCGCTATTTTCACGTTCCTGACTATAGAGCTCCCGATAACCAGGGTGTGTTCCTCAGCGGGTGTGTCGCTGAGCAGGGGAAACTGGTTCGAAACGTGAAGTGGTTGGTGCACAGCGAGCTTCTGTATAGACTTACTACTCCTGCGAACAGTTACCCAACCACCCGGCTGCACGGTTACCGCCGGGGAACAGCTATCAGCTGACTGTAGCTCCGCGCCGACTACGGGAGAGGGCGGGCTAACTAGCATAGCTGTCTGAGCTTCGATGGCGCGGAGCTGTGCATCTAACCCACTTAGACCTGCCTCCAACCTAGCAAATAAACTACACTTGTTGCATGTATCGTTATCATTAAGGGAGGCAGAGGGATAACTATACATGAGACACACTGAGCAAGAGTCATGCTCGCTGCTGAGCTGGCAACCGGAGTTTACCGGAAGAGTGAGATGATGCGTTCAGGAGCAGCTGGGGAAATCAGTGATGCAGGCAAACACAGGAGAACAGCTCCGTCACGTGCAACACGTGCGCTGCACAACGCGCCCTCTGACTGGAGCACAGTCCACTCAGACAGGTTTTTCTTCCTGCTATGACACCACACACACACACACACACACACACACCTGAGGTCTTTGACATTAATAACAGGACTCCTGCTGTGTAAATCATCTCGTTGTCGCCATAAATTATCATGTTCTACTTGGATAAACTCAATGCCAGCGGACTTTTGATTGATCGAGTCGTCGTAACAATGAAACGAAACAGAGTGGCAGAGCTAAACAAAACGGCTCAGAGGCCAACAGTAACCTGCTTCAAGAATGTTTTGAAGCGTACCAGGTATTGCTGCTGTCAAGGAGAAGGTACAGCACGGGAAACAACTTTGGTTTTTTTCAGAGAATAGTCAAAACGTCAAAGCATCATGACATAAGAAAAATAATCTGCAAGTTTGCACTGACGGAAGTCTTGATTTTTCAGTGCGTTTCAGCTCCTGGTGGGCACACAGGTGGTGGACACAGAGGTGGTGGGCACACAGGTGGTGGGCACACAGGTGGTGGACACACAGGTGGTGGGCACACAGGCTGGGGAAGAGGTCCGATCACAGCAGGAAAAACACCTTTCTGCCTTTTTGTTATGGAGGCAATTGGCGTCTTTCCCCCAAAACGAGCCTCATCGCTTCCCGGCGCCGTGCACAGGGAGAGGTTCCCTGCGTCCGCTGTCTGTCAGGCACCCGTTGGCGACCGCGGTTGCCGAGTATTCCTTCGATGATCAGCGGTGGCGCGAGGGAGTTATAAAATACGAATGCCTTATCGTTGGAGTCATATATTTTTTTCTCACCCACTTTTTCCGGAAGTTGCCGCCCTCTTTTTGGCACAGGTTTTGCCGAGCAAAGAAAAGAAAAAAGGAAACCATGGAACCAGGAAGTAAAACAACACAGAATAAAGGGACTGCTGTGTTTCACTGGGGGTTGGTTTCCCATAATGCTTTAATTTCCTTCTCATATTATGTATTTGTGTTTGCCCTGGGTATTCCTAGTGGAGGACTTCCACAAACCACCCAGCCGGTCTTGGACTGAGGAGCTCATTGTGTTGTTGTTCCCCCCCCCCCCCCCGGCTATTTCCCATGAAGCGCAGGGAGACTTGCTGAGATCTTTTATGAGGTGTCGGGTGATAGGCCCACTTGGCCCGTCGCTGTGTTGTGTTAGGGTCAGCCCCGGAGACCGCCGGCTTTTCAGGGGCTTTTGCTCCATAGCAGGGCCTCGGGCCTCAGCGGGCGGCCGCCCGCTCTGCCGGCCCCTCTCCGAAGGAGGTCCGACCGATGCGGCGCGGAGCACAAAGGGACGATCTGCTCTGGTGGCCAAGCCTCGAGCGGTGAGAGGACGTTTTGTTGTTGTTGTTGTTGTTCTCGTCTGAGAATCCACTCGTTGACGTCACGGAGATGTTGAAGGATGCATGCGGCGCCTACGGAAGTTCGAGGGCCGCACCGAGGCCGCCGGGCACCGCGGTGTTCACGGAGCCGGCATGTGGAGTCGAGTCATACGAGTATACACAGTTCTCCTTCGCGAAAGCAACTCCGTCGGGCGCAGAGCGGTCGTCGCAATTTAATTCTAGATCACGCTGTCGATCATCAAGCTGCCAAGCGGCAGCGACTTTGTCTAAATAATCTCGTCTCTCTGGCGAAGGAGGTACGGCGCGGTCTCGCCACAAATCAAGATATGTCCCACAGTGCCGGGGCCGCTTGGGAGCGCGTTCACAATTACTTTGCAGCCTTGGCAGGACGATGTTTATCCCCGTCTCGTTCCAAGACGCAGCACTATAAACACGTTTGTGCAACAAATTGTTTTTGGAGGATAGACGGGGCTAATCTTAGTCTGAGAGGCGTGCGGATTTGTCTGGATTTGGCTCGTGAATACACACTTCACCGTAATATTAGAAGCGCAGCGCAGGTGCAGCGTTGCAAAACCCAGTTATAGCGCTCAAGGGCACGGTGTGTGTTGAAGTTGGTCATGATTCTGTTCAAACCAACTCCTTCCATTTCTCCTGACTTTTTGAGAGTCGGGGTGAGAGGAAATCGCCCGGATACCTGAGATTATCGAATCACAGGAAATGAATGAAAACCATAAAACACATCTACATCACTTATGTATTTCTATCTGCTGGACGTGTGCATGCACACTTCATTTAACGATGTACCAGTTGTATCCAAAATTGTGTGGTACTTGAAACATTGCAAGGTCCTTTTCGCCCCCACGTAACTAACATAGCTGTACAACGTACGTGAGTGAAAGATTATATAGGTGGAGGCAGGAAACAAAACGACCTGATATTTGAATTTCATGCGAGTTGGCAGCCCCCGCTGCAGTAACTGTTTACTTGCTTGGAAACTAAAAGAGTAAAAGGGGTTCAAAAGAGTCTGGATGGAGCGATGTGTTTTGTGGAAGAAGTCTCAACACCAGGGATGCATTTAAGAGTATTTATTTGACAGTCATTTCTGGTTGCTTTAAAGTTTCTGTCGACCTCCAATAATCAGACAGCCAATCTAATGTCTCGCAAATAAGATTAGAATTTACAGTCTCCATTTAGTGGGCTTAAAGCTCCCAGTTTGTGTGTTGTACTTAATCACCACCCCGATGGCGTGCTCTCTCCTGCTCAGCATTTCAAAAGAGACTGAGCTTCACGCCAAGGGAGATAACAGCTGCTTTCCGCTTCCGGTTTAGAGCCCTACCCCCGGGTTTAGACTTCAGAATAAGAACCTAAACAGGAAACCAGCTAGGATCTCAAGGGAAACGCACCTCTACCATAATAAAACCAATCTCATTCATACTGTCCACATCCTACAGTTGTGATAACAATAAACCTCATAAAATCAACATTACAGTTACACATATAAGACAGTGATCATACCTGTCTATGCTTCTTAATACATTAATCGGAATATTCCTCCCTAATATTCACTTTGTAAATTATCTTTCTATATGCATTATTTATAACATAAGACTTCCTTATTTACATGTGTACATAAAATCCACTACAACCTAACAAAACCATGTTTTCCGTGAGTGTATACGCTCTGTCATCGGCCTCGAATAGAATCGGCACTCGGGGTGGCTGAGTGCAGTTCGGATACTATTTGTGCCAAAACCGAGAGAAGCGCAGTCTATCCGAAAGGTTACACTCACCAGGAGGCCTCCCCGCCGCAGCCTTTGTCCCTGAGCACAACCACGGCTGTAATGAGAAGTCAGCAGTATGGATGATACACACAGACAGGCGGTCAGCGTGTGACCATCCCGTCACCGCGTTCACACGCACACCATTCCACACAGGCCGACGGATATTCAAAGAGACAGCTGGGGGGGGAAAGAAAGATGCGGTAAAACATGTCAAAACCGTATTGTTGCTTTAAAAAAAAGGTTGTTTGTGGGTACCGCAATTGTGGGGTGTAAGTTTGAGTTTGGGCAACTTCTCAGAGGAGGATACCGCACACACATACAACAAAGAAAGGGGTTTTATTTATATTCTTGTGATTTTTAATTTTTTTTAAATGGTGTTCTTCAGTGTTTGTTCAAGTGTTTTTTTTCTTTTGGTGTTTCTCTTCAGGAAGTACAGACGGAGCCGGTGCTGAACGCACTGAGAGACACAAGGAGAAAGGGGCGGTGCAAAACCTCCAAAGAGAGACTGCCATCGGCTCATCTCCCAATCGGAGAGACCAAGGAGTACTCAAAGAGTGAGTCCGGTTGAATTAGCATCCATAATGCACTAGAAACAATCAAAGTCGTATGGGATGTAACTTCTCTCCTAAGTTCAGCGTGAACTTCGTTGTGACAGAAGTTGAGATTCACTAAATAAAAGCGGTTGCATCACGCAGTTGTTACTCGTTGTTCTGCACAGATTATTTCTTCATTTCCAAACATTTAAAAGCTGAACTGAGCAAATGTTACCTCGTCAACAAATGAACCATTAAGAGTCAAAGTATTAATATAAACTACGGTCGACGTACACGACTGGACGTGATCACATGCTGTTTATTTAATGTGTAAACATTGAACAACAAATACATCATTTTAAGTGACAAACACGAGCCAAGGAAGTGTAACTAAATGAACATTTCATGTCAGCCAGGTTCACATGACATTCTGCATGAATGATAACTAGCCATAAATTCACTTTTAAGCAAATTACTTATATTTATAAAGTTGAATGCAACATTGGACCACCTCTAACTGATACTTAACCCTCCTGTTACCTTAGGGTCAATTTGACCCCATTCAATGTTTAATGTCGGTGTTCTTTCGGGTCAATTTGACCCCAGGCTGTTTTTCACTGTGTCAAACATATAAGAAATATCAACTTTTTTATATATTTAAAGGGCTATTTAGGTAGTCAACAAACAAACATAAAGTACCTCACACTTAAACTTGGGAAACAATATTAATTCTAATAATTTTCTGGAGGTTTTAATTGCTGGGGTCAAATTGACCCCGAGGGTAAAATATGTCAGTAAATATAAAGGTAACAGGAGGGTTAAACATTGAATGGGGTCAAATTGACCCGAAGGTAACAGGAGGGTTAAGGAGGTTATTCTCCAGCGTGTGACGCAACAGCTACTTCCTGTTTGCCTCTCGACCGGACAGCGCTCCAAACGTTTATCACACTGGTTATAACCTGCTCGCTGCTTCGAGCTTGTTCTTTTGTTTCGTGTATGATAAGCCACACAACAAATAATGGAGAGATCAACCCAAACTATGTTTTTTAATTGTTTTTATCCTGCTCTCGTTGCCATGTAGAGGGTCTCACGAAGGCCGTCACCATCGACTGGGACGAGGAGCACGGATACCGCAACAGAATGGGCTACCAGAGGGGCAAGCTGCTGGTGATGGAGTCGGGTTTCTACTATATTTACGCCAAGACCTGCTTCCGCTACTACAGACCGGAGGAAAGCAGTTCGGCCGGGCTGCCACCGGTGGATGTGAGCAACACCCAGCTCATCCAGTATATCTACCACGAGAGCATCAAACAGAACAGCAAGTCCGTGGTGCTGATGAAGACGGGCAGCACCATGCGCTGGAACATCACGACCTATAACATGTACTGCGCCCAGCAGGGCCGAGGGGTCCGGCTGGACGAGGGGGACGCCTTGTACGTCAACGTGTCCAATGCTTGGATGCTGGACCCGGAGGGAGAAGGGACTTATTTTGGTGCCATAAAGTTGGGTAACTGAAAATTTAAAAAAACACGTGGGGAGCGGACATGCTACTGAACATTCGATATGCCAAAGAACCACTGTTAGCGATTTACCGCCTTGACTCGTCGACAACCACTTTTTTTTTTACATCGCTCTTCACCAAATCGCCGAGTCAAATCTGAGAAAAATATCTTCTTGTCTTTTTTGAGGGGGGGGGAGATGTCTGGTGTTGAGAAGCGTCGATACATTTCAGTTCATATCACAGCATTTAGACTTAAGCACAGACATGTGTTGCACTAATTAAACAAATCACAAGGGAGCAACTTCGGAAGCAAGTTAGTTTTTTGGAGGGGGGGGGGGGGAGTCCACAGTGCGCTGTAGCTGACGCAGCATCCGCTTGTACCCACGGCAGTGAAGGCCACACGTGTTTTCCGGAAAAGGTTCGATGGGCGTGAACGAGGCCGGTAAGCAACTCAACGGTATGATTGGAAACCGGCAGTTCGACGGTGAGTTATATCACCCTCAGCGTCTCCTAAAGATTCACTTTGACTCCGACGTTGTTTCTTTAAGCAACAAAAGCAGCTTGAGAAGAATGTGTGGTTGTGTGTGTGTGTGTGTGCGCGCTCCAAACACTCAACAAGCATACCAGTTTTCTGTCAGAGCGGCCGGCTTCACAGAAGGCGACGACGCGACAATATCATTTCAAACCGAGAGGGAATGACATCTGTCTGTTATGTTGATGACGACGGACACACGATGCAGATAGCTGGACTGTCTGATCATAAATGACACGAATAGACTCTTGTCTTCTTTAACCAGACGAACCGAATTGAGTTTGGTTCGTCTTTAACTTAAATGTTTTGTTTTTCATTTGGCTCTTCAGTGAGGTAAATGGGAATATGCACTAAATATTTATTTATTAGCTATATTAGTACAGCGACGGGTCATTGTTGAAGTGACCTTTCGGCTGTAGAAACAATCATTCATATTTTATCTCTGTGTGACATTCATTTTGCAGCACTTAGAGAGGATATAGTAGACACGCTTTTTTTGTAATAAAAACACAGGGGCTTCATTTTAAATTCCATATTTATGTATCTTGATTTTGACAATTCTGTGTGCACTTGCCTAGCCAAAAGCAATATGGATATATTGTTTATTCTACAAGATTGTACTTTACCTGTAAGATCTTCATCTGATAGATTAATTTTTCCATTCAGTATTTTATTTTTTATTTATGTCTGTGTATGTTTTAATAATAATAAAAAAACCTACTTTTGTAACAGTGTTCCGTTTGTATTGACATGATCCGACTGTGGCGCTATTGTTTGGGATGAAGAGGATTACATGACAGACACCTTGCACTGAAACCCGATGAAGGCCACCCTGACTGCAATAGTAATGCGATGTGCAATTTGATAATCTCCACAATCTTTGGAAACTTCCAACACCGCTATGTCACAACAACAAAACCAAGCAGCACACACACACACACACACACCTACACACACACAGCTTGTTAGCTGGTATATGATCATTGTGGCGATGGGCCTCCCGTTAAGCCCCGCGGAGCGCGCGTGCGAGGCCGAGAAACTGTTTTAAAAAAGTCGGGACTCGAAAGCCAAACAAAGCTCTATTGTCTCACTTGGGCGTTCACCAGCATCCGGCCAGGCTGAAGCCGGGGTTCACACGTCGGTGCCTCACCCGGCTCTCAGCTCATTGTTCTGATGTAACCGAGAGCCTGAAATGCAACCCGGGACCCTGCAGGAGAAACACTTGGCCTGAGGTGCACAAGGAGCGAATTACTTTTCATGTCTTTGCAAAAAAAGAATACTAAATGGTTCACATGTGCCCTAAAATAATGTTGTTTTAGAGAACGGTTCTTATGCATAGCCGACGACAAACAATACAACTTGCACTTGCAGTTTTGCAACGACGCAAACAATTCAGCTGCGGCCTCCGTGGAGATGCTCAGGTTTAAAGAGCTGAAGCCGTTGAGCGTAAACAGAGGACGAGCTGCTGCGCCGCCCTTTTGAAGTGACTTGATTTCTCAATTCTTGGCGCTGAACAAAAACCCATTAAAATGTGTTGTGTCAGTAAACATTACGGAAAGCTCGGCGCCCACTGGACACACACACACACACACACACACACTCGGACAGAGAAGTTTCACATGCAGAACTCACCGGCCTCTTTTATGACTCGCATATGTAAAAACACAGGGGGCTATGAAAAGCAAAGGCCCCGTGGTCCAGTGAGAGTATGTATGGATTTGAACTACAGGGAATGAAACGGAGCGCCGACTTGTATTTTCGCTGCCGCCCGCACACTCTTCACATCGTCCGTGACGAGCTCCGGCCTTCTGTCGTTTCTCAACGCTGCATCTCCATCAGACATGAATCCAAAGTCTTTTCAAGAGTTGGAGCTGTTGATTCAGAAAAGCAAAGTCGTGTGTCGGGAAATATATCAGGGTGTTTTCCCCAAAATAAGCAGCACCAGAGGCATCGCTATAGCAGTCGGGCTAACGATGGGTGCTCAGCTTTACGAGACTTTGCGGTTTGGAGGAAATGGAGCTCAGTTTCACGGAGCAGCTGGAGGTCTCTGTTATGTGCAGTCGGGGTGCTTAGTGTTTCGCACGCTCGCACACGTCTAAATATCGGCGTAGAAATGTGTGCCCGCATTCATTTAAAAGAAAAATAAATCACACATACAACCGACCTTGCTCACACACTCACACACTCTTCTGCTGAGTCACCACGGCCAGCTATTTTCACAAGCTGGGCCCTCGCCCTTTCTCTTCACCCCGATATCGCTCTGATGTCTCTGGCTTCAGATGTCTGACGCTTTTACCACTTGGCGAATGCTAACATGAGTGTTATTAAAACAATAACAGAGTGAGATTTACAGGCTATCCTGCAGACGCATGGGCGTGAGATAGCGGGAGAGTTATTACTTCAACCGGGCCCTGTCATCTCCTGCATGAGCTGTCAGCAAAGAGTGCGTGCCAGACTGTCTACGTCTGTGTGAAAATGTGTAGGCCGTCAGCCGTCCAGACGTTTACTCGATCAAAGGACAACCCCATGATGAACAATTTCATAACGAATATAAAGGGTCAGTTGGTTCGGGCGCATACAATGTCACCCCAACGGGTTCAAACGCCTCCCCTCTCTCTTCTACTTTAAAAAAAAGAAGATCTTCCCGATCTAAAATCTTGATTATGAGGTTTTCCCACTTTTGATATCTGTGACCCTTCTGACCTTGTACTTGTCTTTTTTGACCTGGCTTCAGCACCATGGAGAGCACATCTAAAATATGACCTTTCACGACTTAAAGGGCTCGGAACAGGAGAAGTCGAGGGACTCCGTCGAACTGTCAGAGCTTCGTCACCATGGAGCCCGAACTGTCACTAACTGCACGCCCTGAATTAATGTAAAGGGAAAAGCGGGTCTTCAATATCCGTTTGAAGGATATTTCCAGGATGTCAAACTGATGCAGCAAAGACAAAGATGGAAGCTAAAGCCGACAGATCGCTATGTAGAAAGTAAACCACCACGACACCTGAAGCCAATGACATTAAAGAACTAGAACGGGCACTCGGTAGAGCGCATACCTTCGCATATCACAAGATTGGGCATTGAATTATGAACATGTTGGCATTAGTTGCATGCCAATTGGACAAAAATGTATCGCGCTATGGTAAAAAAAAAGAGTTTGACCTTTCCATGACCTTGACCTTGACCTTTGACCCGATCGATCCCAAAATCTAATCAACTGGTCCCCGGATAATAACCAATCATCCCACCAAATTTCATGCGATTCGGTTCAATACTTTTTGAGTTCTGCGAATAACACGCATACAAATAAATAAATAAATACACGGTGATCAAAACATAACCTTCCGCATTTTCAATGCGAAGGTAACAACAAGAGTCAAACAAACAATAAACACATTGAGTTATTTAAAAGGCCAATGGCAGCAGAGATGGATTAGTTATTATACCTGTTGGTGCTGCATCATGGGAGATCGTATCTGCAGCAGCGTGACCTCCTTGGACAGCGGCTAGGATCAGCCAGGATTGACCGGGCCTTCATAAAAGTTCTAACCTTGTACGGATGAGGAAGGTCATTCAAGGTCGTGCCTGCAATTTGGCACAGCGAACAATACTGCAGTCTGTTTCTGTTCTTGAGGGTGTTGTAACCTTTGCCAGCTGACAAAGCAAAACCTGGGGTCTAATCAGTGATTAGAACAGGAACAACACATTTAAATGAAGGTATGGTCAACATTAAAGCTTCAAAGCTTATAATAAGAGTCTGTGCGCTGACGGGGTTTTCAACACACGGCATCCACATGAAGCTGGAAAGTCATAAAATAGGTTTTTACTCACTGGTCCGATCATTAAAAAGTAAAAGCTGCATGTGTTTACATTCAGTATACCGTGAGTTAAGGTGCGTTCACACCAAAAGCAAAACTATTTTACTCGCTCGACCATTCGCCGTGTTCACGCCATAAGCGTTGAGATGCTCCGCGAGGGGCGGGGCTTATCTCTGTGTCTCGTCTCCGTAAAGACCGTAATCATCTCCTTCATCCACCAGAATAACTAACCACTAGTTCTGCTTTATACTTGTTGAGGACATCCCACACACTAACGCCCTCGTGTTTGGGTTCATGACATCACCCGTAGGCTCACTCAGCTCGGTCACTTTCACCGATGAAGTTACCGTTACGTCTGAAAGACTTCCGCTTCCAGCGCTACGAGAGCGGAACTCAAGAGCTGATTGGCCCGAGTTGCGAGATGACCGCCTCGGGGCGAAAATTGCGCCGCTGAAAATGCGCGGCTGTTCGCCTCAAACGCCCCAAACGCGTCGCCTGGAAAAATATCGCGTCTATCGCAGCCACACGCGTCTGTACGTTGACTTTTCATGGGATTTGGTCGCGCGAAAAAAAAATTCCGCTTTTGGTGTGAACGCACCTTAACACGTTTTTTCGGACCCCGATGCCATGCTGTGATTGGCCAGTCTGCATTTGAGGGCGGGTCTTATCTTAAGAAATACCCAGAAGTCAGCGCTGCTGGTGGCGCATCAGAGAAGCCAGCAGAGTCTCACAAGCTCGGAGGCAACGACTGCATCAGTGGTGAAACTAAAGGAAACCTGAGCTCTGATTTCATTGAGATTTGGAAATATTTGAATGGAAATACTTGTTCACAATACCTTACCCTTATGGATGATCACAACACTTTAAACTAAAACACACCAACATGATAAGATGTTGCTGATTTCAGGTACAACTCATCACAATTGTCCAAATTGGTGGTTCTAAAACATTGTCGGTCATATTCCCCCCCAAAAGACTCAATTTAGAGACGACTGTAGTGCCCCATTTATGGACTGGAAAACCCAAACAATGAGCAAAAAAGCTCAGCATTATAGTGATTTTTTTTTCATGTTAAATGGAAGGATTAATGTTTTTAATGTCAAAAGATTTAATTTAATTTTGATTGTATTGTCAGAACATTAAGCTATTTCTACACAATGGCACTACTAGCTTTATAAAAACTAGAATGCAACCTGAATGTTAATATTTTAATAACTTAATGACTTCATTCCTTTTGACCGCAGAACTTATTCCCAAGATCAATTAAATATTATATTTAATTACATATATATTTACTTATATTAAATGAACATATACTTGTGTACTCACACCAGCTACACTAAACCAGGATTCTGTTTTCTATTACTGGTACTTTATACATATTAAAACAATGTTGTTTTCTGCTGATTTTCAAACATTCTCATGAAAAAAGGCTGCATAACACTGAATGTACTTCCCAACAAGGATTCATAGGAATCAAGTTTAAAAAATCTGCCTTTTAAAGACAACGATGGGATTTCCTGCTCTATCCCTGATAAAGTGTACTCTTGTTGTATTTTATACAAATACCAACACTTTATTTTGAGTCATGCATGTACACACTGGCAATATAATACCTATATATTCATAATATTTACTATGCATAGTGGCAGCTTATTAAAACCCTTCTTACAGGATGCAAAGGGTTCAGACTCATGCAGGCCACCATGTTCCAACTCCAACATGCACACTTTCCGGAGTCAACTATACCCGACGATGAGGCTCGGAGCTCGTGGAAAGTAAAGCACTTCATTCCATGTACAACAAATGAAACAAAAACATGTCCATGTGCAATTATGGGCTGTATCAAAAACTGACCTTCTGCTGAAAATAACTGAAATCCAGTCTATAATCTGCCGTCGGAAACATTTGTACTCCCCTGCCCAATCGAAGCTTAACTCACACTTTAAGGAACCAACATAAATAGACACATAGCAACACAGGCTAGTGGAGCTCAACACATAATACAGCAAAACACACATCAAAGCACATTCTGTAACATGACAAATACGAACAAAATCTATAAACACGACAACATGGGGATCGTTACAGTTTAATTAAATGCAATATTTTCCGCTCAATTTTGATCGCATGCCTACAAATTCCTTTTGCCTTGAATAATATCCCTCAGTATTTAGAGTTTTGATTACTGCTTTTAATCAAGGGATTTGAAATTACTCCCAGAGGAAGAGGGAATGTTAATATAACGTTAAAAACAGGAAGGCAGACACACACACGCGAGCATGCATCCATGCAACCGCACTCAAGTATGTGTACTCACACACACACGGAGACACACACCGAGGGAATCCCCATGCGTGATGCAGCAGCGATAACTCCCTGGAGTAATCCCCGGATAAAATGTCTCAGATGGATCAGAGGATGTGGTGACACCTGGACAGAGTCACACAACGGTCCTCACGAGGACACCTGCAACTCAGAGTCCTCCATATGATCAAGCCAAAGCCCCCAACGTGTGAACAGACTGTTTAAATGAGACTTAAAGGTATTCTTAAAATGAATTAAGTGTCTTGTTAATGTGTTAATGTGTCCTTTGTCTGTCCGTCAGCGGGTCTGATCTGCGACGCAGTGGCATGACTCAGACAAAGGGGTTGAGCCAGGACAATGTCAAAATATGAGATTTAAATCAGAAGAGGCTCCCAGACTTCCCAAAACCACCAGCAACAACAAGCAACACACCCAGAATTGAGACGAGCTGGAATGTCATTAATACGGTGCGGATTTCATCCCTCGCTCCCATACGCTCCGAGTTTTATTGTTTGTTCGTCGAGGAGTTTGACGTCGCTGGTCGGGAGGGTTTGCTTGTGATAAGGTCAATGCTGGTTGACCCTTTGGCAAGACGGTGATAGTTTATCTAAATATTATTTTAAAGTAAGAGTAATTGTGATGTCTCTTGCATATCCTGCTTACAAAAACATAGTATCATTTTCTTTATAATACTATTCATTCACAATTGTTCAAGCCCAAGACAGTGTTGACACACGCCGCCTGCTGTTACACTGACAGGCTAATCTCTACACGTCATCACGCGTGATTGGTCGACGTTGAGCAATGCTTCCCGACGTATGGGAGACAGACAGAAAAAGAGAGACTATGGAAAAGCGAAAGCCCCGGAGGAACGTGCAGCCGAATGCTGCAAAATGACAAGTATGGTCACGAGGCTCATGGTTAGAGTTGCAGCGCCTATTAATCATAGGCTATATACGATCACAATGGCAACATTCCTGAGTCGACTCTTTGTGTCGGCACCGACGCGTACTATTACTGAAATAACGTGAGACCTGTAAACTCGTTTCTCTCAGGTGAAAGTGCCTCCAGTAACACGTGATGATCAACAACAAAGAACAGTCAGAGCAAAGAGAAAACGTCGGGTACAAAAGAAACACTGTGCAAAAGTGCACAGGAATTACATATTTACTACTAAGTCTTCAATCTGAAGATGCTCTTTTGAATATTGTTTACAGTTTTGTGTTTAACTGCTCCAAACTAAACCCAAATTGGCCTATTAGGTTTGTATTATACGTTTTGATTTTTGAATTGTCGTCTTTTCTTTGTTTCATTATATTGTTTATTGCCAATTTTTGTTTCTGCTGTTTAGTTCCGCGCTGACAAAAAACGAGAATCAATAATATTTGTGACTAATAGAACTTAGTGAATAATTGTTGAAGCTCTACTGGGTGGCTCGTAATTGATTCTTGAAAGCGGACCGGTTCTCTCACTCAGTGCGTTTACATGATGGTATAATTTGAATCTTGCTTTAGTCGGACTATGCTATCTTTTGGGGGATCTGCTATTATCCCAATATACATGGCAGTGAGTAATTCGAATCATTGGCCTTTGAAAGCATGTCATATCCGATACGATAGGTGGCGCTGTTTTCATTACAACTCGTGGTGATACAGCCATTTCCGCTTGACCTCTTCACCACTACCAACAACAACCAACAACAACAACATCAACATTTCGAGAAAGATGGCGAACAGAGAGCAAGGCGAAGCTACATCCCTCGACTATTCTTGCATGATGTTAATAGTGACATTATCGTCTCTTTCGACTTCCGGGTCACGACATGGGAGGGAGGGGGGAGGAGGGCGGCGGGATCTCAAGCATGCGCAAAGACGCAAAGTCCATTTCCTAATCCAATTCACCGTTACATGCCGCGATAGTCGAATTATCAACCGGATCGGATCGAGTTATCCAGGGGTGTTAATCGGATTGAAGTCGGACCGCACATAGTCGAACAAAGGTGTTTACATGAAACGGATAATTCGATTTCAGTCCGACTAAGCCAGTTATTCGAATGCATGTAAACACGGTCACCGACTGACCCGTGGTGTCGCCGGCCGGCCCTTTGGTTGCCTGTTTGTGTTACTGCGGGGCTGATTGTTTGATTGGCTGGTGGGTTGTGGCGAAACGGTCACGGGCGGCTGGCTGTTTGTGCAGATTCTAAATATTATAATCTCAGCAATCCTTGCATTGTGTAACAAATTATGGAGACAAGGCAACTGTTGGTCAAAATAAATAATATTTAGCAGTAGTTGCATGCTCTCTTTAGGATTGTGTTGGAAAGAATGAGCAGTTGCCTGGGGCCAAACAGTGAAGAGGAGGAGGTCTGCATGGAGAAGCAAAACAAGTCGCTGTAGTTAAATGACAACGTATTCAATTAAATTGTGACCACAGGCCACGGGCAACTTACCAACAGGTTTTTACTTCTCCTCTACACTCACATGGAAATCAATATCTCTATTGGCAATCTCGCTGACTCTTTTCTTCATCAAACTAAAGCCGATTTGATCTTCATCTTTATCTCAGACACAAAAAATATGATTTAAGCAGCAATTTTCCAGCAGGCCGGGCTTTGATTCGACCACACAGCACATGCTCACCGCCAACACGCTGCTCTACCCCAGAAACTCCTCAGCCTATCTGTCAGGTCCATTTGGCTTCATAAATCCAGAATCTCATTTTATTGAAAGTGCTCCTGCTGATTCTTGCCTGTCAGCCAATATTTAGACTGACGGCTGTTCGGGCCCATCAGGAGATGAATTCTCCGATTACATTGCGGCTAATGTGAAGGAGGCACAGTGGGCCAACGGTCTATCCGTCTCCTCACAGATGTGTTGTTGGAGGAATATTTATGGTGGCAGCTTGACAGAACATGCATGTTATGCAGTTTTAATCTTGATTTAATGACCAGAAATACAGGGTAAATGTTCAACACTTTAATCTTTGATGTGAGTCGGCACCTTTGGCATTGGAGTTAGAGTTGCTCGACAGCAACGAGGACAGGACAGGTTAATCAGGTTCGTAAAGGGAAAGCTGTGGTTGGAAATGGACCTGGAAACAGATCAGGAACGATGAGCCGCCAGGAAACATTACACATTACACAAACTGAGCAGGCTAAGGTTCAACGTGTTCACGAACGCAATGCTTGTTTTGGCGCATGTTCAACTCCCTTTTAAGCATTTTGCCCTGCTGAAGAAAAGTTTATTGTATTTGTCTATCTTTATTCATTTCTACAAGTTAGAAATAAAGGAGCAATGCAAAGCACAGTGTAAGTGACTAAATACGACATATTAGCCAGGGACAGCATCGGAAATATGACAATAAAAGATTAAATCAATGAAGAAGCAAAAGCTAATCTGGTGATTAGAATACATGATGACACAGAAACAAAAATGGGTGAAAAACATCATGCATTTACAATGGGATAGACATAAAACGCATATTTAAATGTGACTTGCTGCAGATAAAACATGCCATGCAAATGTAAAACAGAACAGGAGAGAAAAGGCCATTTCACACAGATTCAGAGGTACCTTTCCTCATCAGATACATTTAAAGCTTATAATTAAAAGGGGGCTGAGGCAGGACGCTCACATCGCTGCTCCGTTACTGAAGTTTGTGCTCCTGGAAAAACACTCAGGCTTTTTGTAACCTGAAACCAATTCATTATATACAGATGATAGTATGCCTTGTGGTTAATCTTCAGCCTCCTAGGGTGGGTGGCGGGGGCCCGGAGGAGGGAATTTGTGGCACGACAGGAACAGTCCAGGGGTTAATACTCATCCGATCTCCCCATCCTCTCCTCGACGGGTGAGTTGTCGTGATCGGAAGACGACTCCTCCTCATCCTCTTCAACATCTGACTCCGTCGATGACCGAGAGGGAACAGGGTTTGGCTGTGTAGCCACTGTGGGCACAGGACCCTTGGCGGGCTGGTCAGGGTGGCTGCGGTGAAACTCCCTGATGAGAGGGGGATCCAGAATGTGTCGCGCCAGAACCCAGGATCTCTCCTCTGGACCATAACCCTCCCAGTCAACCAGGTATTGTAGCCCTCTCCCACGCCGGCGGGAACGAAGTAGGCGGCGAACAGTATAAGTCAAACCTCCATCGATGAACCGTGGTGGTGGAGGACGCTGGACAGCAGGAACCAGTGGGGACTTCCGAACCGGCTTCACCCTGGAGACGTGGAATGATGGATGGACCCGCAAGGCCCGGGTCAGTTTGAGCCTCACCACTGCAGCATTGATGACCTTCAGGATCTCGAACGGTCCAATGAACCTGGGTCCCAACTTCTTACATTCTACCCGCAAGGGAAGGTCTCGGGTCGAAAGCCATACCCTCTGGCCCGCCTGGTAACTGGGGGCTTCAGAGCGGCGCCGGTTGGCTGCCGCGGAATAACGGTTGACCGAGCGAAGAAGCGCAGCTCTGCCCTCAGCCCAGGTACGGCGGCAGCGGCGGACAAAAGCCTGGACCGAGGGGCAGGAAACCTCCTTCTCCAGGGCAGGAAACAGTGGAGGCTGGAACCCATAGGCACACTGGAACGGGGACATCCCAGTGGCAGAGCTGGTCAGAGAGTTGTGGGCATACTCCACCCACAAGAGTTGCTGGGACCAAGACGCCGGATGCTCGGAGACCAAGCACTTTAGAGCCGTCTCCATCTCCTGGTTCTTGCGCTCCGTCTGGCCGTTAGACTGTGGGTGGAATCCCGATGACAGGCTTGCAGTGGCCCCGATAAGCGTGCAGAACTCCCTCCAGAAGACTGACGTAAACTGAGGTCCCCGGTCAGAGACCACGTCCGTGGGCAAACCATGAAGCCGGAAGACATGCAGCAGGACCAGCTCAGCAGTCTCCTTGGCCGAGGGGAGCTTGGGCAAGGGCACAAAGTGGGCCATCTTACTGAAGCGATCTACCACTGTCAGGATGGTGGTATGTTTATTGGACAGCGGGAGACCGGTAACAAAGTCCAAGGAGATGTGCGACCAGGGCCGATGGGGCACAGACAGAGGTTGCAGAAGACCCGCAGGAGCCTGGTGAGATGGTTTGTGCTGGTTGCAGACAGGGCAGGCGTTGACGAACTCCCGGGTGTCTCTCTCCAGAGTAGACCACCAGAATCTCTGCAGCAAGACATCCCTCGTACGCTGGCTCCCGGGGTGGCAGGTGAGTTTGGAGTTATGGGCCCACTGGAGGACATCAGACCTCAAGGTCTGAGGGACAAACAGGCGATCAGGAGGACAGGAGCTAGGACCGGCCTGGTCCTCCAGGGCGGCCTTGACTCTCTCCTCTATCTCCCAGGTGATCGAGGCAACCAAGACGGGGGCAGGAAGGATAGTATCCATGCAAGGGGTGGAATCCCCCTTGTCCCCAAACTGGCGGGACAGGGCGTCAGGCTTGACGTTGCGGGTACCGGGCCTGTAACAGAGAGAAAAGTTGAATCGGGTGAAAAACAGAGACCATCTGGCTTGCCGAGAGTTCAGTCTTTTGGCGGACTGAATGTACTCCAGGTTCTTGTGGTCAGTCCAACACAAAAAGGGCAGACTGGTCCCCTCCAGCCAGTGGCGCCACTCCTCGAGGGCCAGCTTCACAGCAAGCAGCTCCCGGTTACCCACATCGTAGTTTCTTTCAGTAGGTGCGAGCTGCCTAGAAAAGAAGGCACAGGGATGGAGCTTCTGGTCACTAGCAGCCCGCTGAGATAGGATGGCCCCCACCCCCACATCGGAGGCGTCCACCTCCACAACAAACTGTCTCTCTGGGTCAGGGACTTGGAGGATGGGGGCAGAAGTAAACCGGGCCTTAAGGTTCTGGAAGGCCTCCTCAGCCAAGGATGACCACTGGAACTGCACCTTGGATGAGGTCAGGGCTGTGAGTGGGGCTGCTATGGTGCTATAGCCATGGATAAACCTCCTGTAGAAGTTCGCGAATCCCAGGAATCGTTGCAGCTGTTTACGTGAGTCAGGAATGGGCCAGGACGTAACAGCTAACACCTTGGCAGGATCCATCTCCACGATCCCCTGTCCCACGATGTATCCCAGGAAGGAGACTGACGAGACGTGGAATTTGCACTTCTCTGCCTTAACGAACAGGGCATTCTTCAGGAGGCGTTGGAGGACTGCTTGAACATGGTGAACGTGCTCCTCTCGGGACTGAGAGAAAATAAGAATGTCGTCTAGGTAGACAAACACCTGCTTATTCAACATGTCTCTTAGCACATCATTCACTAGGGCCTGGAAAACGGCCGGGGCATTGGTGAGACCAAAGGGCATAACCCGTTATTCGTAATGTCCGGTGGGGGTGTTGAAAGCTGTCTTCCACTCATCACCCTCTCGGATCCAGACCAGGTGATAGGCGTTACGCAGGTCTAGCTTGGTGAATATGGTAGCCCCTCGCAGCAACTCGAAGGCAGAAGAGATGAGTGGAAGTGGGTAGCGGTTTTTAATGGTAATGTCATTGAGGCCCCTGTAGTCAATGCAAGGCCTCAGTGACTTGTCCTTCTTTCCTACGAAGAAGAACCCCGCACCTGCAGGAGAAGAGGAGGGACGGATGATCCCAGTAGCCAGAGAGGAATTAATGTAAGCCTCCATGGCCTCCCTCTCAGGAGCAGATAAGGAATACAGGCCACCCATGGGTGGAGTGGTACCCGGTTGCAGGTTAATGGCGCAGTCGTAGGGTCGATGTGGAGGCAGAGATGAGGCCTTGACCTTACTGAATACCTCCCGATAGTCATGGTATTCAGTAGGCACCCCCGACAGGTCCAAAGCCGAGCTGGGGCCGGCTGACTGCTGAGGTGCAGCACCCTGTTTCAGGCAAATCAGGTGACAGGATGAACTCCATCCCAGGATGGCTCCTGTGGCCCAGTCAATGTGGGGGTTATGGCGGCGGAGCCAGGGGTACCCCAGAATTAATGGATGCTGTGGTGACCGCAGGATAAGAAACCGGATGGTCTCATGGTGGTTACCAGACAGGAGCATCCGGACTGGCATGGTCTGGTGAGTCACTGTCCCCAGTAGGTGGCCATCCAGGGCGTTGGCAGGAACAGGGCATGGCAGAAGTACCCGCTCGATACCCAGTTGGCGAGCTAGGTTCTCGTCAAGGAAGTTGTCGTCAGCGCCGGAGTCAAGGAGCATGGACAGGGTATGGGATCCGTCTGCGAGCAGAAGCTGAACATGGCACAGGGGTCTTTGATGGGAAGAGAGTCTTGTGGTTCGGCTCAACAGTACCTCCCCTAGCTCCGACCCTGAGGTGCTGGTAGCTGCTGGCGGGCGTTGAAGCCAGGTGGAGGGGCGGCGATCTGTCTCCCACTTACGTCGCTCTTGTCGCCTTGCCTGGATGCATCTGTCCACTCGAGAAGTCAGTTCCACTAAGCCATCCAGGTCGGCAGATAAGTCGAAAGAAATCAGTTTGTCCTTAATGTATTCAGCTAATCCAGCCTAGAACACCTCGCACTGTGCTGCCGAGTTCCAGTTGCTCAGACGTGCTCTTGTGCGAAACTCAAGAGCATAATCCGCCACTGTCCGGTCTCCCTGACGCAGTTCCACCAGTCCCCCGGTGGGATCCGGGCCCTTGGAGACCGCCCCGAACACCTTGCGTAGCTCCGCTGAAAACCACGGGAACGAAGAACAGGCTGGCGTGCGTCTCTCCCATTCAGCGGTACCCCGAAAACGTGCCCTGCCGGACAGGTGATTTATGGTAAAGGCTACCTTAGCCTCCTCCGAGGCAAACGTGTACGGCTGCAGGGAAAACAAGATGGAGCAGTTGGTGATGAACGGATTGCAGCCCTCAGGTTCTCCAGCATAGCGCTCTGGGGTTCCCACACGGGGCTCGTGTGCTGGAGCAGACAGCGGAAAGACAGGAGGCATAGCTGAGGCAACCTGCTGGGTCAGGACAGTAGTGAGCTGTTGCACCTGAGCTGTCAATGCCGACAGCCCGCTCCTGGGCTGCTGCCGACTGACGCCCCTCAGCGGCGAAGCTGGCCATCTGCGCCTCGTGCTGCTGTAGAGCCCCCTCGATCCTCTCGAATCGGCTCGCCGGTGCAGGAGTCTGTGCTGGGTCCATGACTGGCCAGATTGTAATGTAGACCCAAAATGCACCCTCGACTCCAGGGATCCTTCGAACTTATATTCCACACTCTGGAAACGGGAGGCAGAGTATCAACAGGACGAAGGGCTGGTAGTGGTGTTGTTACGAGATGTGCCGACGCTTCGAAGCGTGTGTCGAGTCATGGAGGGGGCGTTTCCTCGAAGCGCGTATCGAGGCTTGCTTCATTTAGGGGAGGAGCCAAAAATGATGACGTCCGAAGTCTCGCTGCCCGGCTGTACCACGTGACTGCTTCGGGAAGTGGTTCAGATTTTGCCGGGAGGTTTGACAGCAATATAAACCCCTCAGGCTCCATTTAAAATGTGGGTTGTTGGTTGAGAATTTGGAGAGTTTAGAGAGAGAGATAGTTTGGAGAGTTAGGAGAGAAGGAGAGGTGATAAGATGGAACTGTTGAGAAACTGTTATTTCTGAATACAAATGAATAAAATGTCCCCTGTCCTGTACAACACTGTCCAAGTTACATAAGCATATTCAGTCCCCTCTTCCTAGTTACACACACACACACACACACACACACATTCACTGTCCTCTGCCTGCTTAAGCCCATGCCATTTTCCTAAAGGGACATAATAACATTACACAACCTGCCATATCATATGATACTACCATTTTGGGAACATTTACACACACAGAATATATTCAATAAATATTTTATTATGCACATATGTGATAATTTATGTACAGAAATGATTTGGTCATACATTTTTGTAATTCATAGTCATTCCCAACAGCCATAACAGACAAAAAAATTCAATGCATCACATTATGTGGTTCAGATACAGCTGCCTGTGATTATGCACTTGGCCAGTAGGTGGTTTCGTGAGCACATGAAGCTTCGAGAAATGAACCCTTTCTCGAACCAATTGGCTGAAGTGGTTCGATGCCTCATGAGGCTTCATCTCACCATCACTAGCTGGTAGGTTCTCGGGGAGTTGGACTAGCGCAGGGGTCCCCAAACTTTTTCCTAAGAGGGCCACATAACGTTTGCCTTGTCTGCTGGAGGGCCAGCCGGGGGGGGGGGGGGGGGGGGTGCTAGTGAGAATGTGCTCACCTGTGTGCGCGCATCACGGCTGAGCGATGCGCGCGCCACTCGCTGTGAGTGCTGCGCGTGCAGACAGCATTTAACGGAGCGGAGCAGCGCGTGCGCTCTGATCGCTCTGTATTTGATTCGATACCACGTCTCAATATAACAGAGGACTCCTGGTCTAACTTTAGTCCGTCCCAGATTGATCATCTTGTTGACAGTGCCATAGGCTCTCTGAGAATGACACTGGACTCGATAGCCCCTCTGAAGAAGAAGACAGTGAGGAAGAGGAGGTTTGCTCCCTGGTATAACCCTCAGACCCGCAAACTGAAGCAAACGTCACGAAAGCTTGAACGCATATGGCGTTCAACTAATCTCGAAGAATCCCGCTTAGTTCGGCGAGATAGTCTTAAAACATATAAGAAGGCCATCCGTAATGCCAGAGCAGCCTATTACTCATCAATAATAGAAAAAACAAACCAACCCCAGGTTTCTCTTCAGCACTGTAGCCAGGCTGACAGAGAGTCACAGCTCTGTGGAGCCGAGCATTCCTATAAACCTTAGTGGTAATGACTTTATGAACTTCTTTAATGAAAAGATTTTAACTATTAGGACAAGATTAATAATCTCTTGCCCATAACCAGTGCCAATCTGTCCTCAAGTGGAATGGCCTTGGAAACCGCTGTATGCCCTGGTGTATATTTGAGGGCTTTTCTCCCATCAACCGTGACCAATTATCTTCAACGGTTTCTACTTCTAACACGTCTACCTGTCTCTTGGACCCCATCCCGACGAGGCTGCTTAAAGACGTGTTGCCTTTAATTGGCGGCTCTCTATTAGATATTATCAATGTGTCTCTGCTAACAGGCCACGTACCACACTCCTTCAAGGTGGCTGTTATTAAACCTCTCCTGAAGAAGCCCACTCTGGATCCAGAGGTATTGGCTAACTACAGACCGATCTCTAACCTCCCCTTCCTCTCCAAGATCCTTGAGAAAGTGGTCGCAAATCAGTTGTGCGACTTTCTACATCATAATAGTTTATTTGAGAAATTTCAATCAGGATTTAGAAAACACCACAGCACCGAGACGGCACTGGTGAAAATTACAAATGACCTCTTAATGGCAGCAGATAAAGGACTCCTCTCTGTCCTGGTCTTGTTAGACCTTAGTGCTGCATTCGACACCATTGACCATGACATCCTGTTACAGAGACTGGAGCAGTCGATTGGCATTTCAGGCACGGCACTACTTTGGTTTAAATCCTATTTATCAGATCGATCTCAGTTTGTATTTGTAAACGATGACGCCTCGATAACCACCAACGTTAATCACGGAGTTCCACAAGGTTCTGTGCTTGGACCAATTTTATTTACCTTATACATGCTTCCTTTGGGCAATATTATCAGGAAACACTCCATAAACTTTCATTGTTATGCAGATGACACTCAACTATATTTATCGATAAAACCAGAGGAGAGCAACCAACTCTGTAAAATTCAAGCATGTCTTAAAGACATAAAAACATGGATGACCTGCAACTTCTTGATGTTAAACTCAGACAAAACCGAAGTAATTTTAATCGGCCCTGAGCACCTCAGAGATCAATTATCTGGTGATGTGGATTCTGTAGACGACATTGCCCTGGCATCCAACACCACTGTAAAGAATCTTGGCGTTATCTTTGATCGACTTGTCCTTTAACTCCCACGTAAAGCAAATCTCAAGGACTGCATTCTTTCATCTACGTAATATTTCAAAAATCAGGCACATCTTGTCTCAAATAGATGCAGAAAAATTGGTTCACGCGTTCGTTACTTGAGACTGGATTACTGCAACTCCTTATTAGCAGGCTGCTCTAATAAATCTCTTAGGTCCCTCCAGTTGATCCAGAATGCTGCAGCTCGTGTTCTCACTAAAACTAAGAAAAGAGATCACATCACTCCTGCACTAGCTGCTCTGCACTGGCTCCCAGTAAAATCAAGAATCACTTTAAAATTCTTCTCTTAACCTACAAAGCCTTGATTGGTGATGCTCCATCATATCTTAAGGAGCTTGTCGCACCATATTGCCCCACTAGAGAGCTACGCTCACTAAATGCGGGACTACTTGTAGTTCCTAGAGTCTTAAAAGTAGAATGGGAGCCAGAGCCTTTAGTTATCAAGCTCCTCTTTATGGAACCAGCTTCCAATTTCTGTCCGGGAGGCAGACACAGTCACCTCGCTTAAGAGTAGACTTAAGACCTTCCTCTTTGACAGAGCTTATAGTTAGGGCTGAATCAGGTTTGCCCTGGTCCAGCCCCTTGATATGCTGCTATAGGCTTATAGCTGCCGAGGGACGTTTAGGATGCACTGAGTACCTATCTCCTCTTTTTTCTCTCCTTAAGGATGAATTTTCATCTCTCAATCACACGCTACTAACTCTGCTTTCTCCCCGGAAGTCCTTTTGACTTTACGTCTCATGGGGTCATCGGACCCTATGAGACGGCATAGATCCTATCTGCCTGATGGATCGTCTGGGTCGTGGAATTCCTGCTCATGACTACGCCACTGTCCTGTTGAGACTCCGCCCACTCCTCCTCCCCACCGCCATCTGCCTGATGGATCGTGGAGGTCTCCATCGTGGAATATGCCTACTATGAACTATTCATACACTCTGTCATATTCATTGAATGTATTTTAACTCTAAATCTGTCCTTCTGTACACATTACATCTATTGCATCTGTCCATCCTAGGAGAGGGATCCTCCTCTGTTGCTCTCCTCCAGGTTTCTTCCCTTTTTTTCCCCCTGAAGGGTTATTTGGGAGTTTTTCCTGGTCCGATGTGAGGTTTTGGGGCAGGGATGTCTATGTGTACAGATTGTAAAGCACTCCGAGACAAATTTGTAATTTGTGAAATTGGGCTATACAAATAAACTGAATTGAATTGAATTAATGAAGTATCGATACTAAAAATATGCTAAATCACATCGTTTTTAACGTACGGGTACTTTGTTAGTATCGCTACACCGTGCAGCGTGACAGCAGCAGATGTAGCGGACTAACATTCAAGCTAACCTAACATCCCAAACGCTGTGGACATCTGAACGCTGATTGGCCGAGACGCGACACGTCCCATCAAAGATGTTCTATTGCGAAGAGCACCACTCCACATTTTCTCCGCGTCTCACTGCAATCTCAACGGCAGCGGGCCAGGTGAAAAAAATAATAAATCGGAACGCGTCTCTGGTATTGTTCAGGGGGCCGGTTCAAATGGGGAGGCGGGCCGGATTCGGCCCGCGGGCCGTAGTTTGGGGACCACTGGACTAGCGGGTTAACCAGGGACAGGCAGGGTCGGCGACAGGACAGAGTATCAACAGGACGAAGAGCTGGTAGGTTCACGGGGAGTCGGACTAGCGGGTTAACCAGGGACAGGCAGGGTCCGCAACAGGAAATCCATCTAGAAACAAGTGCTGGAGAGTCTGGCATAGAAAAGGAAGAACAATCTGGCAAGGTGTGTGTGTGTGTGTGTGAGGCAGGAGACTATATAGGGATTTGATTAGTGATCAAAGACAGGTGTGTGAACAGGTGAAGGAAGTCAGACTGACGAGGTGGGAGTGACTGAACCACAGAGTGAGGAGCTGAACTGTGACTACAGGTGTGTGAACAGGTGAAGAGAGTTAGACTGACGATGGGGAGTGAGGAGGGTGTGGAGCTGAAACTGTGACAGCTCCACGATAAATCTGTACAATCACAATGGAAATGTCAGATCCTGCATCTTTATTGGCACACAAGCCCATGTGTGTTGCTTTCTTAGCTTTTTTGTCTCCACAGATATGTGGAAAACAATTCAATGCTTTGATCCTCTGAAAGGTCAACTTCTGGGCTGCTTGTTAATAAAACGTTGTGGGCGTGTTGCCTAATTTTTTTAAAAAGCCATACAAATTATGTTGAAAACAAATGCTTAGAGGTCTGGTAACATGCTTGTTTTTTCCATCAAATATGAGCATACACTAGATTTGAGATTATTTTATGTCATGTTGACGCCATTTGAGTAAAGGACAACTTATACATGTTGTAGTGCAGTTTTTTGAGTGGCCAAAGGATCTAATATGAGGCTGAAGCTGCAAAGTCTCCCCCACCATGAGCCACTCAAAAGACAGGAAACAAAGAAATGGCATCACCGTTGTTTGGCGGTGTAATCATGTTAGTCGTATATAGGCCTAATTATGATGAGGATCGGATTTTCGTTCTAACTTGTCTAGGTTATTTTACAAATTATATTTTTGAAATTTAACATTAGGCTTTTAGGATGAGGATTAAACAATATGTTTTCCAAATGTAACGTAATCTCAGGTAAAATTTGGGTTTCTGAAGCGTCAACGTGACCAAACCAATAACAGAGCGGCACAGAGCCGCTAACCTTGAGCCTCAAAGTCGATCCAGGATCATCTTCCACACAGTTGGGAAATACTGCACGGTGAATGTACTAGCAGGGTTGCTTTAATGTTAACATAAGACCGCACAAACTAATGTTTGCCATATTGTAAGTGTCAAGTCGGTATTTTACGGATGCATATTTTTTAATCTCCTTTCCCCTCGGTATAGTCACCTTAAACACCTCGAGTCAGATGCGTTTTATAAATCTATTGGGCGCAAAATGTTGTAACGACACATTTAAAAAAAAGCACACTGATTTCCGCAATAGAAAAAAATAAAAATCTAACCTGTTCGGAAAACTCTAATGACAGACGAAAGTTTCCGAGTCTGTGTGTAAACAAGATTACCTTGAGGTTGTATTTATTGGAGGTGCAACAATATCAGACAATAGATATGGTGTAATAACAGTCGGTTACTACCGCGGGTATAAAAGCTAGTGAGCCAGACATGCTAACAATACCCGTTTACGCATGAGCAGATTTTCTATTTGGCAAACACAACACTATCTTCCACTTTGAACTTTTCAAGAAAAAGGGCTTTAATTGTGTTTGTTGGAGTGGAAACTACATTTAGCCGAAGTCCAAAGAGCAGCATCGAGCTGCTAGCATCAGCCTCAACGCTGTTGGCTTCCAGGACAAGATCACCTGCTCTCTGGAAGTACGAATCAGTGACCAACAATAATCTGGTAATATAGTGTTTAAAATAGTCCTCATATGCTTTTCCTGTAATTTTCTTCATCTTTTCAGAAGCTACTGAGACGATTCTGACAAAGCTGTGGCCGACAGATGTTGTTTTTTGTTGGTGAAACCTCATTAGCTCAGACGACCGAGTTCACTTCCTGTGACAAAAGAAACATCCTGTCGCGGGAGCCAGCCTTTCAACCCACACTTGTCCCTGAGTGGCAGATTATTCCAATGTGTCGCGAAGAGTTGCCGCACAAAGACCGCTCTGCCCTCTGTGAAACACTTTTGTGTACTACTGTCTTCAAAGACAAAATGGAGACTGTTTTGAATTGCTGTATGTTCGCCTTGAATCATGGTAATCTGATTACATTCACGGTCACACATGGCATGTCTTCAACACTTCTCAGCAAGTCTGTCGTTGATTGCAGGTGTTGAGGTGCAGCAGTTAAGATGAGTCCAAAATGGTCAAATAGACATTTGTGGCTCGTCGCTTTGATCCCAGCGGCATGATTTTCTCTCAATCCAAACGCAATCTCTCATGATTCTGTTTCTCTTCTCACTTAAAGTATTACTTTCATCCTCTCCCTGAGTTTCTCTTCCCAAAGTGCATTTCATCACATGCCATGATTTACGTGATTGCGAAACCGCGTGGACAAACAAATGGGCCCGAGCCTCGCCAGCGGAAGCAGCCTTGACATTTGTTCAAAAGAGCGAGGTGTTCAAAAGAAGGGCAACGCGAGCACACGGACGCGCACACACACACACACACACACACACACACACACACAAGAGGACACACACAGAGAGCTAGTAAAAACCTCCACCCACAGGGTTATGGACATGGGTTCGTACAGCTCTGCCAAACATCCGTTTACCAGAATCCAGTCGACCTTGGGATGGGATCAAACTCAAATACCGTAGTCATAGCTGGATTAACCGGCAGCATGACCGCACTTCAGAGTCTGAGGCTGTGTGTGTGTGTGCGTGTGTTGCAGGAGATGTATCACCTGAGATGGAAGAACCTATTTATTCTTGCTTAATCCCTGCACTGATTGGAAACAAACATGTCACGTAGAGCCGTCTCTCTGCAGCCATTCGTCAGATTGTCTGCTGTAAACCGCAGCAGCGGCAGCAGATTAGAGAGAGGAATCCAGGAATCAACAACCGTCTGTCTGTGCGGTGTGTTGGGGTTAACGTCAGTCTGGGAGAGGATCACACGCGCGCACACATATACACAGGATTACATACAAGCAGTGGTGGGCCGTCAGGGCCAGCAAGGCCTTCTCTGCTGGCCTAAACATCAGAATATTTCTTTTTTTTAAAATAAATGTTCCCACAAATATGTATTCAATTATTCCCCAGAATAAGAGTTATACTCTTCATTTCATAGCGTTCCTCTTGGTTGCACTGCTTCCAGACCCAGGTTGAGATTTGGAGGGCTGGTCTTTACGTTAGATCTTTTATCCAATCATATTCAGCCATCGTGTGTTGCCAGGGGGCTAAAATCTGCCCTTAGGCCTTCAGAATCAACATTGCGGGCGCTGGTAGTTTAAAGTGAATGGGAATGACAATGTTGTGTCAACCAATCAGCTTTAGAGTTGGCTCCTGTAGGCCTTCGAGAAGGCCCCGGAACCGGCACAGGAGCCAGCTAGCAGGCGTAGTGCTGCACGTCTTTTGATTGGATTACCAATATTGAGAGGCGGGGCCTATGGGCAGGTATATGCAGAACCTCAGAACTTGGAAACTGAATTTGATAAACGAATTAATTCTCGTACGACTAAGCTGTTTTTTCAACCCACAATGGCGGAAGGAGGAGAAGATATCGATTTGGTCGAGGATATAATTATAACGGCATTCTCAAAACGAACTTTAAGACCGACGCCGACGCTACAAAGCCCGTCACAGGCGGGGAAGGGGTTCGTTCGCCACATTCAAAGTTCCAACTCCGAGCGCTACCAACGGCTCAGGCTCCGAGAAGCTCTGCACACTGGACTGCTGGGAATGCCTATTATTTGCAAGTGATCGATTTGGTGTTTGGAGCCACACTGGCTTTGCAAACTTGAGTTGTCTAACCAAGGCAGCAACGAGACACCAAAGTACGGCTCGGCACCTACAAGCAATGGTGCTTTGAAAACTTTTGTGGACACCCGAGCGGATCTACAGATCAACGAACAAGCGCGCAGGGCAACGGAGCTGCACAATGAACAGGTGAAGAAAAATAGGGAAATATTGAAAAGACTCACAATTGTGTCATGTGTTTGGGTAAACAGGAACTTTCATCTTCATCATCACGGTGAAACTGCTCTGGTGACAATGCGCTGTTTAGTGAACACACTGTAAAAAAAATTGGACTTAAAGCTCAAAGTTTGTGGACCAGAAATGGATAGAAGAAGAATATTAATATAACTCTGTTGCACTCCACTATGTTCTTGCCTATTAGTTGAACTGTACTGTATTGTACTCTTCCCCTGCAATTATCTGAATAAAAATGTCAATTTCAAGGTGACGCAACGCCTGGTTATCCTGCGTCTCTGTCTAACTGTATAGTGTCAAGAGCCATGGCATCATAATGATAGTAATAAGAGGTGGATTAATTCGGGTGGGACTGTGTAGGACCTCACTGAAGGCCCAGGCCCCAGGCCCACGGCACGCCACTGCAGACAAGCGAATAGACACACACACACACACACACACATATAAACAGCTGTTTGGAATTACATAGCCAGGGTGATGAACTCACTGACAGCACTGCGACTCATGCAACATTCAAAGACAGATGAGGACGTGGGAAAACTCACACTATATATCTTAGATTGACTTGTAATCTCTTTTTGGTGTCTGCATGCAGAGTGTCGACTGCCGGCGCACATTTTAAGATCATAATCTAACAAACGGGTATCTGTTTCTACGACGCTGCCAGTGGAGTTCTTCAAGTTGCAAAATCAACAACATAAGCGCAGCTGACAAGGGGGAAAAATAAAGTCTCAGCGGGGGGACTTGGTTTGAGGTATCAATCAATCTCAATCAGTGTTCCATCCACCACCAGCGGCCACGACGCTGGATGTAAACATGGTGCTCAAAGTCAACACTTCCCGCTGATCGCCGCTCTCCGTTTTGGATGGCGTGACAGCATTGGTCACATTTCTTTGGGTCGGATGATGGAACAACTTCAGGGATACTTCAGAAAGACATGCACATCTGGCAGCGAAGCCTCATGGCCAAGCCAGTAAGTTATGGTCATGTGAAACATTAGATTGGGAGGATTAACATGAACAAGAGCGGACAGAACAAGTGGCATTTGCAATGATTGAATCATTTAAAAAAGGGTATTGATCAAGAACCTTGACCAAGAGCAGAACCTGATTGCTTTGGAAATAAACTGTCGTGAACTGAGTTGATCTTCAACCAGAATGCTGTTGGATGTTATTTTAAGAGTTTGGGATATAAGATATAAGTCAAGACTTTTTAAACATCGGTGAGGATGTTTTTCCATACAACACACACATTTGTCTTTGCTCCGACTAATATCAAGCGACACTAACACAACAAAATGACTACGGTTTAGGAAAAAGCTCTCGCTCTGGGTTAAAATAAGGACGGAATAAGTCACGGAACCAAAGTGAGATTAAAATGAGTCGTCATTGTTTTGTTTTCACGCGTGACACGAACAGTTGTCTCCTGAGTGAACATCCTGTTGTTTGTTTGACTCGTCCATCAATCACGACCGCCTCGCCGCATGGACTTTGTAGTTCTGGATCCTCCGGAGGCCGCCCGGCACATGCTGGTTCACGATGAGGTGGGTTGTATACGAACTACGCTGCATTTCTCTCCTTGCAGGTACAAACACGAAATCTGACCCATTGGATTGAAACCATTCAAAGATTCAGTAGTCGTAGTAGTAGTAGTAGCTTTATTGTCAATTTCTTCACATGTTAAGACATACAAAGGAATCGAATTTGAGGAGCAGAGAGCTGCTGTAAAGAGTTCTGGGAGGTTCAGTGTCTCACTCGAGGACACTTGACAGGTACTTTTAAATGTGCTGTGACCACTTGACTGCAAAAGTGCTTGTGTCCACATATCAATCATGCTCAAATATAACTTTGGGGAGTGTTTTTTAAAACATCCACGTGGTTTCTTGTGTGTAGACGGGAGGCCCAAATGGAGAAATAGTCCTTTCTGCATGCATAAGCTGGCCTGTCGTGAGGCCGATTGGGCCTCGATACTGTGGAAAAAACATTGTTCACACATGTCAGGGTTAAAGTTGTGATACTCTTTACGATTTCATCTTGACAAACAGACAAAGTTGCCGGTCGTCTTTTGTGCACACAATACGTTTGAATCCCACTCTCCAGAACTTGGCCCCCGGTTGGATTCTGATCCAGTAAGTGTTTGTTCCACGGCCAGTCAGAGGTAGGCAGTAGCTTTACTGTAAACACAATTATGCTCACCGTGGCAAGATCCAGAGACCACATGAAGGGGGATAGGCTCTCACGCAAAACACTCGCTCGGGCACTCTGGCACACTATACTTACTCACTTACACACTCATAAACCCAAACATGCACCCGCACCTGCAGTCTCATGATACACGGGCCCACCGGCTCACAGGGACGCACACCTACACACCGTAAACAACTTCCTCTGTGGCCGGTGTGATTAGAACTGAGAGTACCACAAGGTGAGGCCCGGGCCCCTCGCTGCACACACACACACACACACACACACACACACACACACACACACACACACACACACACACACACACACACACACACACACACACACACACACACACACACACACACACACACACACACACACACACACACACACACACACACACAAGACGATGGAGGATGTACAGACCAAACAATCCGCACTGATGGTGTCCAGAATTATGTGCAGGAGCACTAATTCATAAACACACATACACATGCACACACACAACAAAAATGTGTTAACACTTGCATACGATTGCTTTGTCCCTCCAGACACACACACACTCGCTCTCACACACACACACACACACACTGCTTAGTGTCTCACCTCAGGCATCTTTTTGGTCCATCGTGTCATTTGCAGAATAACACTTCATTCTTTCCACTGTGGGAGTGGGCTGGGCTTTTTTTGGTTTTCAGAGTCACTGTATAGTCCCTCAAGCAGACACACACACACACACACACACACATACACACACACACACAGACACACACACACACCTATACACCTATACACACACACACACAGTAAACTGTGAATTCCAAGGAATCCTCAGGCGGCGTGTTCCAGCGACATTAACAGCCACTTCACTGAGCAGGCGACGAACTGACAGATTTATCACGATCTAAATGAGTTTAAACAACGTGCAGATTAAAAGTGAGAGAGGGCTGAAAAGTTCAGATGCCATACCGTGCTTTCGCTGCCATCGCTAAGCCTCGTCGTGTCGGCCCGCTGACGCTGGCCAGACTTCGATTCAGATTGTCTGGATGTGTATTGAACATCGTTTGCGGGTTTGAGGTTTCCCACAGAGCCGGGTAAATTACTTTTATTATTCACAGTCAAGCGGGAAAAAAAGCCTTCGTTCAATCAAACAAATAAAAAATGCTGTGAGGCTCTTCGGTCGCCCCGCTCGTACGAGAGCGCCACTTGAGCTGGAATGCAGCTGCAGAGGTCACTGCTGTCCAGCGTGACTTCACTACACGCTCAGGAACTAAGAAAAGGTGCATGCAGGGCCGGCTCTACGGGCCTTTTAGATTGATTGCCCTAAATGTCTTTGCGGTGGAGGCAGCGTGTCGGTGCAGAGCAGGCCCTGCCTATACGAGATGAAGCGCTCCTCGGGGCTGCAAGCCTTTTGTTAAACAACTCTGTTAAATCTCTGCGTTAGACATAACCGAACGACACTGTTTGAAAGTGAAGCGGCACATCTGCGGTTTCTATTTAGAAAGGTTGTGAAGCTGAAACCGCCCTCAGGCAACCAGCGTAGTGTCCTTGCGTTTCCTCTTCTGCTTCCTGTGTCAGATGTGGCTGTCACGCAGAGTGACAACGAGACGCGAGTCACAGAGGTTTTTCAAGAACTTCAAATTACTGTGAATTCGAGTCACGGAAATCGGGCACGATGAGCAAACGTGTGGCAAGAGGTGTCGTTAGCATCCCTGGCGCACATTATAAATGAATGCCGCATCTTCGAGGAACTGATCGTTCCTCTTCTCTTATCTACAAGCTCGGTCTTTAGCGTAAGACGTTCCATGCGATGAAGTGAAAACTGGCTTTTTCATCTCCGCGTCTGAGATACTTGGCTCGACGTACACACGAGTGATGTCATGTTCATGGAGAAAACAAGCAGGAAACAATAGTAAAATAGCACATGTGGCGCTTTGCTGTCCGCTGCCACCAATAGATTTTAAAAAGGCGTAGAGGCTAATCTCTTGCTGACAGTTGCCTCAGCGGGCCAGAATGCAACGCACCCACAAAACATCTGAAGTCAAGAGGCCGACCCCCTCGCGTCACCGCCAGCTGCGCTAATGCACTTTCTGCACGGTACAAGTTTCCATCTGTTGTCTTGAACTTGTTGAACGTCCCTCTCAGAAACAGGAGGAATCATTAACTTAAGATGTGGGGAGTTGAAAATGGTCACACTGAAAGTGAGAAGCAAAGAGACTCGGCAACATAATGTATCCTGGATTGCAAAAGCATCACAAGTGGATTGTGTTCACATTTCAAAGGGCAGACAAAGGGTCGATTTCCCCATCGAGATAAAAGTGACAATGAGGAGAAAGTGTTGGAGAAGCTTTTCAAATAAAAAGGGCTTTTGAAATCTGCCTTTCCATTGATTCCTGGTCCAAGGGTAATTCTTAATTTCTTCTGCTCACGCAAACTCGGCACAAGCAACCGGATAACGACCCCAAAACCCCAATTGCAAATCAGTCCGCTGACTCAAAAGCTATTTCTCAACTGAGGCCGTGACGAGCGTTGCGTAAGTGGCTGTCACATCTCTACATGTCAACAGGCAGCAGACTGGTACCCAAAATATCTGGCTTTTTATTTCGAAAACAAGCTAAGTCTTCCCAATAATTGCAACAATTACACGGCATCAGTTAAGCCTGTCCACCCACTGTGGTCATGGAGCTGCAGAGAGGACGAGCCCCTCGCTGTCGGAAATGACCTCTGACCTCAGACGGATTTGGTGGATCTCGGACACGTTTTTGATAAGACTCCTTAACAGAGAAGCCAGGAAACACTCACTTATGCACTCGTCATGTGCATGCATGTGTGTGTGTGTGTGTGTGTGTTTGTGTGAAAGGGGTTTGGCAGTGTGGTTGTGGTGCAGATCTCACCAATCAGAACATTACGGGCACTAATCACCTTTCAGGGTAACGTATTTCTTCCGCTGTGTTTCTGTTACAGGTGTATATTATATATGTGTGTTTTTGGTGCACACACACACACATAAACACACAATGGACAAGATAGAGCGGCATATAGAAAGAGAGAGATCTCAGGACGATCAGGTTGGTGTCCGTCACCGGGGATTATTAAAGCGAGACTTTTTCTCACCGCCTGAAATGTGCAGGCAACCTTTTCCACACATCACACACTCAATAAGATTAATATTGGTAATTAATTAAGGTGGTGTAACATAAACAAACTTTATTTAGTTCTTCAAATCCATCAGGCGACAAATAATCTAGCAACCCCCTCGGGGTTTCCGACCCGCTCTGCCTCATGGAACCTATTTGTATCCGTCGTTTTCGCCGATAATCCCCAATAATGTTTTTCAAACCCGGAGAAAGAACACTAAAATACTTCAATACTTCCTCACGCAAATACTGTCAGAACATGTCAAAGGAACATTCTCGTAACCTATTGGGATTGTTCAGGCGACTATTTAATATTTATTTTAATTTGTCATTAGTATTGTGTATTGTGTATGCATATATGTTGTATATATACATACATATATATTTTATTTTATATTTTACTTTATATACTTCTATATCTTTCATCCCTGTTTTTTATATTTTATATTTATATTTTATTCTCATGTGTTTAGTTTATTGGTGCTGCTACTGTGACGACAAATTTCCCCTTGGGGATTAATAAAGTATATATCTATCTAGAAAACCCCAAAACGTCAGAAATACATCTGTCACCACGAGCATCCGATTGAGAAAGACAATAGTCCCGGCGTGAACACGCCAAAGAGAAGCAGGGCAGCGCCGACGGAGCATCTCAAAGCTCATCAACATTCCTGACGGAAAGCATTGAGCATAACGTGTCCGGGCTAGTCTGGTTAAGACGTGACCACGAGAAAATATACATCGCAATTACGCTGTAAGCATCCATGATTTATCGTACGAGATGGATCCGGTGAATTGAAGCTCTTTGTGCAGCGCTGTCGGACAGACGGAGTCTTTGGAGGCCTGTTTTGGTAGGAAGACCATAATTGCTCTGGCCCTTGGGCAAATGCAGCCTGCTGCAGTGTGCTAACAAAGGACTACAGTGCGTGAGTGTGTGTGTGCGCGCGTTGGGTTCTGACTTCATGGTGTGGGTCCGCAGAGCCAAAGAGTTGCTGAGAGTTCAGAGTCCTCAGCGAGGACCCGAGCGAGACAGCGAGCGACCGCAGGTTCGGTCGGGACACGGTCAAGCTCGGGTCAGGGCCCGGTCCGAGGGGAGCGGCTATATTAAGTCACTGAGTTTGTTTCAGGGAATGTTTTTAGCGAAAGGAGCTGACCCGGGTTTTTGTTTTTGGGTTCACTGGACTGTGAGTTGTTTGTGTTATTCTTTCCGTTGCTCCTGAATCCAGACGTTTCTGGCCCGGCTGCGATCTCGCAAATCATTCCGATTTCAACCTGAGCAATTTTGGGTGTTTTGGAAACATTGTCAGGCTTCTTGTACGAGAGTATTTGCACAGTGCTAAATCTTTCTGAGTCATCCCTGTACGACCACACTGACTGGGAAAATTGTTTTCCCACGGAGGTTATCCGTATTCCGTGAATACTTTGCGACGTGCCGCAGTCAGACAGGACCTTTATTAACAACGACGACGGTGTGTGTGTGTGTGTGTGTGGGGGGGGGGGGGGCTACTCGTCATTTGCCTTTGTGACATCATTTTGGTTGTGTGTTATCTCTATAAATATACGATGTGTCAGAGCGACGACCAGCCGTGTGCTTCGTGTGCACATTCACAGCCTCGTGGGATTTTCCCCGAGTTCTTTCCCAGACTCGGTGTGAGGGTGGGTGGGGGTGGGGGCTCATGTACATAACATGCTGCAGCGCCGAAGGTAAAATGCCCATCTATTCATGAGGAGGACCTCCAGTGTTGTCCTAACCTCCCATTACGCGCCATCAATCTGTCACCGTCACAGCGTTGTTACTGTAAGGTCTGTTCCACTTGAAACAAGCCTCTAATTACACTCCCAGTTGACTCCCACTGGACCACATACTGTACGCTGCGCTAACCGGCCGCACTGCACTGTAGGTCTGCATCAAGGCCGTTTGTAAGCATTGTCATCTCTCTCTCTCTCTCTCTCTCTCTCTTCCCAAACCTCCAGACAGAATAGCATATATACACACGAGCTGATGACGTCGCTGTGGAAGTGACACGCAAAAAAAGAAGACAAGCACGACCCCCGTTTTTCTGTGATTGGGGTCGTGGCTGCTGAGACCTGCAGAACGAGACAACTCTCTGTCTTCGCTCGGCCTTTCTGGGGTCGAAAGACGAGTGGGAATCGACCCGGTGGCCCTGAAATGATTAGTGGTTTCAGTCATTTTCATCCCACTGCAAAGCATGTGTGTGTGTGTGTGTGTTTGTTTGTGCCACAGTATAAGCAGTAGAATAGAAACGGGGCACCGGGTACACCGGTCTGTGGGTGGAGGAAACTCACAACCAATTCGATGATGACGTCGCCTCTGGCCGCCCTGTTGACGGTTGCTAAGCTTGAACGGTTATATTTTGGCTTCTTTCTTCTTCTTTTTTTACACAAGGGGGCACATCACCAGAACACGCGTCGCTCCAATAAAAGATTTGACCCGTGTGCGGGTTTGCGTAGATGCCGCTCCGAATCCGGCAGCCTTGCACCTCACCGTCACCCCGGTATCCTCTTCAGCAGCCGGATTTATAACCAGCCGTAACGCTGGAGATTAGACCGGAGTCTGCCATTATAAACACGGTGAGCCACGTCCATTAGAGCGAAATGGACGCACGGAGGTCACCGGCGGTGTTGTTCCTGATCCACGCACATCCGTCATCTACTGTGTGCGGCCCCCTCTGGTGGCTCCGACCGATAGCTCTGTGGCATTGCAATTAGAGCCACGTTTCCTCGGTTTAGTCCCTTTTCGGTAACATTATATTTCCTATGGATTTGTGGGGGCGCAGTAGGAAAAAAACGCAGTCCAGCTGGAAAACCGTGTCACGGACTTGGATCGAGCGAGCGCGAGAAGCTGAAACACACGAGTGTGTATTAATCTCACTGCTCTGCATTTTCTAGGAAGTCACCAATGCCATAAATCCTCATTACAGGGTAATATCTGGTGCTCTGGGCCCGGGTTCGTCTGTGTAATAGACGCTGGATGAAACAAGGCATGTGCAACACAGGACGCCAAATGTGGACCACACAGGAAACTACGGAGGACGAGGAGCCAACAACTCTGCATACATTTGGGTCAGGATCCCTCGTATTCCTCCCCACTCCAAACGCGACTTCTTTGGCGATCGGATGAGTGTGAGCAGAGTGTGTGTGGGGAGCGCAGAGGACACGCGAGCGTAAAGTACGGCTGTCAGCGCCAGTGTTGCCAGGTCCGCGGTTTTCCCGCGGAATTGGGCTACTTTTGAAGTGTTGCCGCGGGTTGAATTTGTTGTCCGCTGCTTCGGGTAGACCTATTTTGCATGCAAATTACATGAATATCTTTAAATAAAAATCCATATTTTAAATGAAATAATTTATTTCTACCCAAATCCTACCAAACTGACTCCAGATCAGCACGTACACACATGGACATGGACTTTAAAAGCAGTGTATATGGTTTGGCACGGGCATATTTTGAGTTCTGATATTGGGCTGGTTTTTGGGCTGGTTTTGATTGGCCAGTGGGCTGGTTTTGTCACACAGACCTGGCAACCATGGTCAGCGCTCACGGCCGACAGTCGAAGGAGCGCCTTCACTGCCCTCCTTGTGGAGCCACTTTTCCCTCAGGAAGCAGAGTGACTCAGTCGTGGTTTGACATTGTTTGTGAGTGCATATCCAGTGTGTGTGTGTGTGTGTGTGTGTGTGTGTGTGTGTGTGTGTGTGTGTGTTTGAGAAAGCGGGATACAAAGTAAGATCAAGAGTGTTTGTGTATGAACATTGCATGCTCCCACGTTTCATTGTGCGTGTGTGTGTGTATATATAGAAGTATTTTTAGGTGTCTGACTGATTTGCGTCTCAGGACCGGCGTGCTTTTCACAGGTCATGGAGGTTTACCGGTATCCTAAAAATGTACCTCTCCTTAGTCCTTCCCCTCAGTGGGGAATGTTTTATGACAGTCGGCACAGACATCGCAGCACTACGTTGCGAGCACGACGGGCCAAAGTCAGCCGACGACAACTCGAAGGTTGCAAATAATCTGAAGGGTCTGTATACTTTGAAAAACACACACAACACACTCATTTACCGCTCGTGGTAGCTAACCATGCAGATAGTTTTGGTTTTATGTGCTGACGTTTTTAAATACCCCCCCCCCTCCTCTGATACAATGGAGGTAACCAGAATTATGTTTGCATTGCTCAACGTGTCGAAATAAATTACAATTGAAAATCTATTTCTAGAAAGAATGTCCTGGTTGCTCTTCACGATGAACAGACCTCATCGTGAAGAGTTTTTTTTATGGGAACTCTACTCTCTCCTGAAGAAATGGTCCCAGTGCAAGCCGTCCAGTAAGGGCTGTGGATTACCCAGTGAGACCAGGACAAGACCCCCCCCCCCCCCCCCAAAGTTATTTGGTCAGTTCTGTGAGCACCACAAATGAAACAGTTGTATTGTGGTTGTGCGCAGATGTCAAGAGGCTGATATCTAAAGGATCTGCATGGCTAGACATCACTAAACGCTACAGGAAGTCGATCCTGGCAGCTGACTTCGCACAATGAGCATCCTGTGTGGAGGGAGGGGAAGCATCATGTAGCCGTCAACATACATGACCCTTCATCGGGGCGTAGCGGTCTCTGTTCATCCTGTTCATCTGTTCAGCGGACATCTACTCTCTGCTTGCATTTTGAAACTAGAATGGGCACTCGGTAGAGCGCATACCTTTGCATATCACAAGATTGGGCATTGAATTATGAACATTTTGGCATTAGTTGCATGCCAATTGGATATAAATTGACCGCGCTATGGTAAAAAGAAGATTTTTGACCTATCCATGACCATGACCTTGACCTTTGACCCGATCGATCCCAAAATCTAATCAAATGGTCCCCGGATAATAACCAATCATCCCACCAAATGTCATGCGTTTCAAGAAGATGTTGACCTTTTCATGACCTTGACCTTTGACCCGATCGATCCCAAAATCTAATCAAATGGTCCCCGGATAATAACCAATCATCCCACCAAATGTCATGCGATTCGGTTAAAAACTTTTTTTGTTATGCGAATAACACACATACAAATAAATAAATAAATATATAAATAAATACACGGCGATCAAAACATAACCTTCCGCATTTTCAATGCGAAGGTAATTAAAACAATAATGCTTTTCTTGATTTTTTTATTATAGTCCAATATCTTTTTATTTACCTTTGTCGTATTCGAGTTTACACCCGAGTAAAAAAACAAAACACGAGTGTATTTTACATAGCTGTCCATAACAAGTGTAGAAACACATCGGATTATGTGTTATTCCCAATATTCATCTGTACAATTCCGATGAAGAATATTGGTCCATCGATACAAGAATTTCTCAAACCAAAGTTCATAAAGACGTTCATGGTCCCCTGAGGATGAATCCCACTGACTTTGACAATCATCTGACCAGCCGGTTAAAGATTTAGGCATTTGGTGACATATCTAAACAACTATTGGATGGATTGCCATGACATGAGGTTCACGTCCGACACCGACTTTGCTGATCCTCTGACTTTCCTACTTCACTTTTCCTCACAGATGACAGTTAATATGGACGTGTCCGTCATCTCACTGGTCTCATTTACTTTTGAAGGTCACATAGAAGCATTAGTATCAAATTAGGATGTGTGTTTCACTACCAGTTAAAAGTTCTTTGTTGTAACTTTAGGCTTAAACTACATATAGCTTATTTATGTTATTCTATTTGCTTGTCAAAGTAATTAAGCCGTTTGTTTTGTGACTAATGTGTGACGTCTGTCTCTCTCTCTCTCCTTCTAATCTCAGATCAACTCAACTTCGACGTTATCGTCATCAGAGCTTTGCAAAAAAATGCAATGATGGAAATATGCAAAAAGGCCAGAGCTCCTCCTTTGGCCGGCCTCAGAGCACGCCGTCCGTCTGGCGGAGGAACACAGCGATGTGTGACTTAATAGTCTCACATTGCTGGTCACACATGAGCTCACATTGTGACTTGATGCCAAGGAACCGATCCCCGAAGCTAAAAAAACTAATGGCGATGATTTTCAGACATATCAAAATGCTTTATGCTTTTCTAACTAATATTCAATGTTCTCCAGATTCATGGCTCTGTGCGACTATTTCTGAAATGTATATATTTGAATGTATGTTTATTACCCCCAAGTTGTGGTGTATGTGCGTGTGTGTGTGTGTGTGTGTGTGTGACACTACAGTATGAGGTGACCTCATTCTAACTATGAACTGCTCTCTGGGAATCCCCAACTCACAACCGTTTGTCGGCCTCTGCATTCATATGTGTGTGTGTGTGTGTCTCTGTGTTGCTCTGCCATATGCTGAGGTAATGGACAGCTCATCCTCAGAGACAACCACTGGGTGGTCCAGCGGTTTAAACAGCGACAACTGCTCGAAGAAAAAGGTCGAACGAGTGGGATGAAACACAGTTTGAAGTTGCCTCGGCGCTGCAGCTGCGACATTGTAAAACATCAAACCTCAAATTCCTTAAACAGGCTAAATGTTTGTCTCAGCCCACTGGTGGAAGCTCAGCTGTCATGTTTATTGCAGCTGTGAGGCAGAAATGTATGCAAACCCAAAAACCCAAGCTTTTAAGTTCATTCAAATAAATGTGACTTCCGTTTGATCTCACCGGAGTCTCTTCATCACCCGGAGACGCACCCAGTGGCCGTCAGGGGGGGAAACGGACGGAGTGAAGAGGCCGGCTCTTCCTGTGCAGCATGGCGGACAGGAAGGGGTCGGTATTCCTCTGTGGGATGTTTCCGTGCCTTCGCCTCCACGCGTGTCGGTGTCGTAGCTGTGTTGGGTTGGCGGAGGTCTCCCCACTTTGAAGCGCTGGGAAACAATCCGTCTCCTCCTGCACCTGCATTGTATTCCACGTGGGGATCACAGACATGGACTCGTACCGACGGGTCAAAGTAGGTCAACTGCCAGCGCCCGCCGACATGACTCATGGCTATGATGAGCATCTCTTTCTCTTCTGCCATGGCTGTGGTTAAGGTTTGGTTGCACTAAAGCTCGAAGTTACACAAAGTACTTTTTTATTTTGTTTTTCCCCCCAAGTTGTGACACACAGTCACCTTTTGAGTAAATATGACGAACTTGTTAGCATATAACTTTTGTTTATTTACGCATCCAGCATTAGAGGGCAGCACGATGATTCATTTGGAGTCATGTCTTTGGTCACCTGGCAAATATAAGTTTAATATTCACTCTCTTTGAACTCTGTTTATTGTTCTCCACCGTCTTCTGAGGGAAATGTTCGTCTATTCATCTGCCAAGCAGATCGTGCACTTTTTGAAGTTCTTTGGTGCACTTTTTGCGGTTTTCTTTGCAGCTTTTATTCTGAAAACGGCTAAACAATGAGCTGAAACTCACTATAAAGCTCTGTAACGCTGAGGGGAGCTGCTCATTGATATTTCTCTATAAGCCCCCCAGTGTACTATAAGATAAGATAAGCATCTCACTTTAACATGCTAATGTTGCACAACAGCTTGTAGGATTTTAATGTCTTTGGTTTTATGGTCAGGCAGAAACAACCAGCCTGAGGGTTGGAAATCTGTTAGCAGTCCTGCTTATGAATGTGTCAGCTGCTTTCTGAGCTGATCAGCTCTCCAGAGGGCAATTAGTAATCAAGCTGATGATTCATATTTATTACTATGACAATAAACATGAAGTCTGACACTTGAGTGTTTTATTTCCCTCTACAGATGATCTTCAGGGGGAACTGAACCGAACACCGAGCAACAACATTACCGGGAAGGAATCCCTGCAGGACGAATAGGAAGTGCACACACGAGTGTGAATGCACCAGTGTGGCCGTATACCTGCTGTGTATGAGCACAAGGTAGATGACAATTACAGAGTGTGTACAAAGAAAACACCAGAGCAACACACACACACACACACACACATACAATGACACAAATAGGCTGTTGTGGTTCTTTGCTTCTGCTTGATTCCATCTGACATACAAAACTACCACGATAACACTAGTGTGTGGAATTGCGCTATATCTATATATCTATATTAGGGCTGTGAAACGATTAACATTTTTAATCGGATTAATCACAGGTTTTTGTGGATTAATCATGATTAATCACATATTACCGATATTCTCGTATATTTTGTGAGAACATAGAGATTTATGACAAAAGACGGATATATACATTTATACATTCTTCTATACAATGGTGCTGCAACTCAGCAGTTATTTAGCAGTTTTCTTCCATATGGAACATAAATACATCTTCATCCTAAACAGAATGTTTAACTCCTGTGTTACCTTTCAAAAATTTGACCCATCAAATGTTTAATGTCGGTTTTCTTTAAATTCAATTGACCCCCAGGCTTTTTTTGTTTGTCAAACATATCAGAAATATCAACTTTTTATTGATTTAAAGGGCTATTTAGGTAGTCAACAAACAAACATAAAGTACACACTTAAACTTGGGAAGCAAGATTAATTCTAATAATTTTCTGGAGGTTTTAATTGCTGGGTCAAATTGACCAAAGGGTAAAATATGTTAGTAAATGTAAAGGTAACAGGAGGGTTAAACAGAGCATTTTTCTTTGTTTTGTCACAACTCCACCATGAACAATACAATCTAAAAAGGGGACAGATTGACAAGACTTTTTTTTTTTTTTTTCTGCCGCGCGCGGCGCGCGCACCGAGCTCTGGCGGATCGATATAAGTGTTAACGCGAGACAGAAATGACATGCTGCTGTGGATACAATCAACAACAGACGTTTAATTTAATAAAAGAACAAAGACGTGCTATAGAGAACATGTCAGGGGCGGGGCCATTTTTTTTGTCATGCGCGATCTACCAACACGCCGCGCGACGCTGGCAGTCGTCGACGACGTGTTGTTGAGACCCCTATCTAGAAGTAGAAGTCGTAACAAAGTTTCGAGGTGAACCTGCGGAAGAAGGATCACCGATGAACATGAAGACCTGCATGAGAGCGGACAGAGTTCAGATTGAAGTGGTGTAGCCTATTGGAAGCTCATTTTGCAAGTGACTTTTTTTTCGTCCCGACGACCAACAACAGACGGATTGGAAGCTCATTCTGCGCATGCGTTAAATGCGTTTTAAAAAAAAACTAGTTAAACCTGTAATTGAATTAACTGAGTTAACGTGTTATTTTTCACAGCAAAACTGTTCCCCCTTATTAACCCTGTGGTCTGATGAGGTGAATCCTGTTATACGTGTGAACAAACACGACGTGTCGTTGAAGTGTTGCACTTGTGCCTTCCTACGCTTCTCCTCCACGTGCGTCCGTGTAAAAAAAATCGAAAAAAGGGGATTTCTTTCCAAAATAACTCGGTGAACCTGCTCCCTGGAGCCAGCCACGGATCTGCTGTCCTGGATGCCAGAGCTGTTTCCATTGTAGCTGATTGAGCTGTAAGAGATCCACGCGGCCCGAGGAGACATCATGCGATACCTTCCCACGCCCGCGTGTCTCATCGGCTCACCGACCAGAGCTGCACTGTATTGATTAGGCGACGGAGAAGTGGTGTTTCCCCTCCTCCACCCACACACCGTCACCCAGCCAGTTCACTTCAAGGGGTTTCCCTCTGTACTCGATAGCGGTGCACATCTGAATCGAATGATTCCCCACCCACACTGAACTCTACTCTACAATAACTACATGTTTTTTTAAATTATTCTTACTTTAGTCACCCAAATAAATCTGCTCTCCTAAAAATGTCATAATACAAACTGCGGAATGATATGAAACAGCTAATAATATAAATACCATTGAGTGGTAACATTGGTTCCCCAGAAGAATGCGACTGTTATCGTGTTTCATTAACAATATATAATGTATTAGTTGTTTAGGATTTATTACTTTAGATATATTTTTTAATTGTTTGTTTTCTCCAGTCGACAAACCTCCGGGTTTGAAAAGTGAAGTGAAGCCAGTGAAGTGCCTTGAACTCGCATTTCTTCTTCAGGCCACCAGGGGGCGACTCCTCTGGTTCTATAGAAAATTACTCTACTTCTCTCTTGATTTATTCCCTCAGTAAACATTGTAAACATGAGTTCATGGTCTCGATCTCTAGTTTCAAATCTTCTTCAACACAACTATTCTGTACATATACAATGTGGTTTTCTCCCCTTGTATCCAGGCCTCATGCTACGCAATGCTACGCTAAGCTATGCTAATTACCTTCTGGTTACAGCGCCATACCATGCAGACATGGCAGTGGTATTCTCCACAATGTCACGGTTCTTTTAACCCATTAAATACGACATTGCCGTGACACAGAAGCGTTTCTTCTCTGCAGCGGGCCTCATCAACAAGGCCCAGGACCCCCTTCCCACTGTCATCTCTGGATACATAGCACATGTTCTTTGAGACTTCATACTGGGAACTTTTGCACACGGAAATCGCTGATCTTCAATGTTGAAAGTCATATTATACATATTTTTTTAGTATATTCAAAATATTTCACTGTACATTGTTCTATTCTATTTGTTTTTCTTTTTTAATAAACTTGCAAACATTTCTATATATATTTTTTTCTGTGAAGATGTGGTGCTGAGTGTACATTATTGAGAAATAATTACTTTTTTTGATTTTAGCAAATGGCTGCAATGAAACAAAGAGTGAACATTTTAAAGAGGTCTGAATACTTTCCGTACCAACTGTATACTTTTGTGTCTTGACTTTTGCTTGCTTTTATTTTGTATTCTCTCCTACTAAGCCTTTTGTTGTGCACCAAAACACTGAAAGGCAAATTCTTCGCGTGTGAAAACAAACTTCACATTAGACCGGATTCTAAAAAAAACAACTGATTACTTCATTTTCTAAGCCCCGATTTGTTTTTAAAGAATTGAGGCTCACGCGCAAAGACATTTGCTCGATGACATCAGAAGTAAAACGGCTCCTGCATGACTTAATACCGAAGTAGGAGGGGCTTTCTGGTCCCCTGCGCTGAGAGGCCCCTTTGTTCTCTGTGGCCTCGGTCAGGTGATGAGCACCTCTGCTGCCCGGCATCAGTGTTGCTAGGAGGCCGACATCTACAGCTTCAGAAGCTCTGTGCCAACTGCCCACCTGGAAACGCCACCCTGTTCCCCTCCCGCTTATGAAAGAGAAAGCTTGGACACACAAACCCGGAGCGTTTGTCACGGGATGTCGTAGCGAGAGCGAGAGAGGACCCAAAAGCCGACAACTTCTTCCAAAGAAATATTTAATTCTCCACTTAGAGGTTACACACATCAACAGTATGACAAACTAAACATTACGAAGCCACCCTGGGGAATGAGAGGAACAGGGTTTAAATACACGGGCAGGCGGAGGTGATTGGACATCGGGGAACGAGACACAGGTGGACACAATGAGGGCGGGGCCAGTAATCACACAGGTGGAAACAATCAGGACCAGGGCAGACAATCACAGGGAGACAGATGACACAAGGACTTCAAAATAAGACACAAAACAAGACAGAAACTCCGGGTCATGACAGCGTTCACAAGAAGCTGTTTTATTGAAGTCCTCCAAAGCTTTCGTGCTCAAAACCTTTTTCGTGCAGAAAATCCCATTTGGATATTTAAAAAATCTTTTGTTGTCCCGAAGAATCCTGCAATAGATACGTCCCATGTGACTTTGATTATAAGACAAACAAAAAGCATCACGTATGTGGGGAGAGCTCTCTTCCATCTGCGCACACGGTTTTGATTAAGCGTCCCGCATATGATCTGACGATTGTGAGTCACGACGATGACCTTCAGCTAAACTGGCGAAAACGAACATCAATTCAACTCTTCGTCAGGGCGAAGGCCCGACGTGACTCACGAGTGCATGCAGACAGATACAAGACAGCAAGCGCGCAATGATTAATGGCTTAATCAAACACAGATTAAAAGCAGCACTCGCTGCTCTGTAGGTATATGTTTGATGCAGCTTTCAGCGTTTACATCCACCGCCATAGTCTTTATCCTCGTGAACGCTGGTTATAATTTTCACTTGGCTCAACCCCCCCCCAAGTGTCAAACTCAATATTAAGAGAGAGACGGTCCTCCCATTTAAGCACGCATAACATTTAATTCAACGTATATTCAGCAGTGTGAAGGCCTCCTCGTAATCGCTGTTGCATTGGTCCAGGATGTCCTCCAGGAAGGCCCTGTTGTAGTCTGGAAAGCTGGTCATCAATTCCTCCAAGGCCCAATCATAATCTGGATCTGGAAAGCACACAGGAAAGAAATCATCCTCATGGATCCCACTTTATTAATCATTGTTCCCGTGAGGCCCTTGTTGAAAAGACGTCTCTGTGATTGTCATGCTCATGCCCAGCAGTGGGACACATGTTTTAATCTTTTCTTGTTGGGGTTGAGCTATCTTATTTGGTTGAATATTTGCACACACATGATCTGTGAGGCAATCCCCAAAATGCATTTTGTTTCATTAAAAAAATCCACTTCAATGAGAAGGAAAAAAAATACTGCAGTCACATCTTTCAGGCGGCTTGGAAGCTCTTCTTTCTGACCACTTTGGCATCTCTTCCATTCAGCGAGCCACATCGTCTGGAATCAGACGCCCGGTGTCTTCTCCCGGCCGCAGGCTGCTCCGGTTCAAATGCAGGCCTAAGCAACAGCGAGGGACGGACGAGATCGTGCAGGAGATTGGCTCCGGGAGTCGTGACGGACGGCACGGAAAGATCCCATCAGCCTGCTGGCGGAACACAGACCGGAGGTGGCGGACGCAGCCCGACGGGGATCGAAGATATTGTGGGATTCCGACATGCAGGATTGTACCCGCAGCACCGGCAGTGCCAGGATGGAGGGTTTGAGATGCTCTTGGGTAATTTATCTTGACGCTCGCACTTGTGTAATGGCCCCGCTGTGGCTTCTGGTCGGATGGACAGATAAGAGCCGTGCTACCAGACACAGGACGGGTCATGCACTGCAAAATACGTGATTTTTTGACCGACCTCTTTTGAAAGTTCATTTCGACAGACAAGAAAAAGGCATGAATTTAATTGGACTCTAACTTGTCACTTAGATGTCACTTTAAGGGCACGTATCATTAACAGCTGTACTTGTGCACATGCATCTATACACCTGGAGTGCCTAAAAAATAAAAAAAAGCCGCAAACTGAGAACATGGCTGCCTAGCTCAGAAAACAGGTGATTCAACAAGCCAATCAGATTTGGCTCCACTTCCTTTGTCACATACTGTACATGCTCACAAGAAAATACCAATCCTCATCTGAGTATCTCCACTCAAGAGACGACTGGGCTTCTTTTTGGGAAGGGGACTTAAAGAGACGGGCGCTAAAACGGAGCGTTACAGACAGAGGGGTGAACACAGGCATATTCAGATTGACAGTATGAGTAAAATAATAGTTATTTTAGATTGTTTGACATTAAAGCATGTACAGATGTCCTCGTGGTGAACCCAAACCCAAGCATGAACCTGAAAAGGAGCACAATGTGTCCCATTTAAGTGCCATAAGAGTCCAGTTTTCAATATTTTGATTATAACGAGCATTAAAAAGTGAAACAAGGGGAAGAATAAATTATAGAAAGAAGGAGTGACGCATGCAGACGTGCAGCAGCAGTAAACTGTTAAGAGCAGCAGGTAATGGTGTTCAGGTTGAGTTCTTGCCTCTGTTGTGGCAGCCAATCAGCTATCACACTCGGTATGTGAAGCCGGGCCAAGTGTCGACGGACGGGAATGTTCTCGTTTGGCTGCAGGCCGAGAGTCTGTCAATATGGCCACGATTCCAGAGAATTGTCCTCTATGGACAGGAGCCAAATTACATTCAGTGTGTTATGTGTGTGAGCGTGTGTGTTTGTGTGTGTTTGTGTGTGTGTGTGTGTGTGTGTGTGTCAGGCTTTTATTGTATGCCCGTGTTCTCCGTTTCCCGTCTACAAACTACAGTTAACATGCGTTTTCTTCTTTTGGGTTGATCCCTAGCACGTACAGGTTTATGTCCAGGAGGAGGAGAGATACTTTCTTACACACTCGTAGACACAAACAGAGGTTTCCCAACAACCTACAAGTATCAGCAGGATTTGAATGCTGGGAGCGACAGTATCACTGCGTACCGCGCATAACTTCCTGCCTCCACGAGGCGTGTGAATCCTTTGATTCAACCGTCTTCCTTCTGAGAAGGGATGAGGTGGGCAACTCTTGCCACATGTGAGATTTAGGTTCAGTTAACCAGCGTTGAGCCGGACGAAGAACAAATCAATATAAAGGCGCGAGAAACAGCTGACGGACTCTCCGCTCACCGGCATCATCTGTCCAGCAGTCGGAGGAGCTCTGATCTGGGTGTTGGTTCAGCTGAGCGGGGGGCCGTTGTTGTCCAGGGGGGTTCGACGGCTGGTGTCCAAAACCCTCCTTTGTCTCCTTCTCGCTCCCCCCGGGCTGACCCTCGAGATTGTCCAGAAAGGCTTGGTTCACCCTGTTAAGATAGAATGAATCAAGCTCACGATGAACTTTATAATGTTGCACGCCGGCAGGCTCTAAATGGCAGTGAGCGGCAGCGGGGGGGGGGGGGGGGGGGGTTCTGTCTGGCTTAGAGACAGAACCATAATTGAATATAACATATACCAGTGTGTATACTATACATGTTGCACATACCTCCTGTGATCCTGCTGTACGTCTCTACCTTTCGACTCCTCTCTCTGGTTACCCTCCACGGCCTCGCTCTGCCCCCCAAAAAAAGTTGATTCAAAATATGAAAGATAGCTTCGGGTTTTTTTGCCTTTTGGAAACTGTGAAATACATGCATTGTGATTGAGCAGCGTAACCATCAGAGGTCTATATTTAACATGAAAAAACTCCACGGGTGCCTTTGGCGGCTCTGCTGAATGTCAGGTATTTGGAGATGCTACATCGAAGCAGATAAGATCGCTCTGTAAGGATCAGGGCGTGGGAACGAGTGACACCCAAAGCAAAATAGTCATATATGGCAAAGCAAACGCATGAAATACGTATGAACAAAGCACAATCTGAAAATGCTGAGCAGAGCAAAGAGGAGGATTGCAGTAAGAGTGTGAGCATAATATCAGCAGCATATGCAGAATAATACTGAAATGTGAAAACAAACGGTGACACCCTAAATAAAGAGATAGATGGCCAAATGAAACACAGGAGGTGGAGGTTCAAAAAGTTTGTTTCTTGGCTTGTGCAATAACCAGTTCTGTTGAATCAGTTATAACGCAGCGTGTCCGGGTCGAGAACTTGGTAACATGTTGAATAGCCAATTTCTCAAAGAACATTTAAATAACTCAAATATAAACTGAATTATGTTTATTTTATTTAAAAGTATGAATCTCTTTATTTTCTGTCTCAATGTGTTACTGTGTGTGTTCCACCGGGAAACAAGAGACTTCTTGTCACGACTTCTCCACCTTAATAGTTGTATTTATCCTGTCTGCTTAATGAACTCTCCTGTCATCCTCACCTGATTGTCTCTCATTCCCTTCACCTGGTCCTCATGCCCTTCTCACCTGCAGCCCATCCCCTCATTAGCCCCTCACTTCCACTTGTCCTCTGCCAGATTGTCTTGTGTGTCCTTGCCAAGCTCTCCAGTAAATTGGAAATACTAATTCTGATCTGCCTGTTCCGACCCTGTTTGCCTGTTTACCCGACTTAAAATTTTTGCCTGCCCCCTTTTTGGATTTGTTGCCCTATTGGACAGACCACCTGGTTTTGACTCTGCCTGAATTGACAAGTAAAGATCTTCCTCCCGTATACCTGTTTCCGAGTCGTGCTTTTGGGTACGAGTACCTGTAACCCTCACACCTATTTATTACTGTAACTGACTGCTTTCTATTTCTTTCTCCACCATAGTTTGACCCACGGTCTCTCTCTCTCTGCTGTTGTGTCTCGGGGGGGGGGGGGGGGGGGGGTCAAGGAGGTGATTATTTAGGATGGCACAAGAGAAAGAAGGAGCACAGAGCCCACCTGTGTGAGCGCTCTGTGCTCCCATCAAAGCTGAGCATAAAATCTCCCGCTCAGACACACACACACACACCCACACACACCCTCCCACAAATAGAGGATATGAAGGGGAGATCAATCTGTCGTATGGAGTGATTGCAGAAGGAACAACAGATCCCAGGGTCCCAGTAAAAAACACATCAAGATGTTTGACAGCCGCAAGCTTTCAACTTCTAATCGGTGACGTCTCTCTGGGAGAGCTGCAGCCTGGGAGAGTCTGAGAGAGGAGAGGAGAGGGAGAGGCAAGGAAATGAGAGAAGAGGGAAGGAAAGACAATTAGAGGAAAGGAGAGGGATGTAAATGGGAAAAGAGGAGACGGAAGCAGCAGGAAGTGGATGGCCGGAAATGAATAACGGAAGGAAATACATTCTAAGGTAAAAGGGTAAGAAAAGGAATAGAGGCATGGAAAGGATGTGAAAGGAGAGAAGATTAAAGAAGATAGGACAGGATGAGAGGAGACAAAACAGGCAAGTTCAGGCAAGAAGACAATAAGGCGAGAAAGGAAAAGGAAACAATGAAGGAAAGACGAGAAAAGAAGAAGGGAGAGGAGGAGGCAGGAGATGAGATGAGTGGAGACGAGAAGACGGGCGACGAGAAGACGTCATCGGCGAGGAGACAAAGCGAGTTGAGACAAAGTGAGATGTGGAGGCGAAAGTCTCTGTTGCTGTCTGTTACCCTGGAATCACCCAGTGAACTGTGTAATCCATTTAACTCATCAGTGTGTGTGTGTGTGTGTGCGTGTGGGGGTGTGGGTCACACCATAAAACAAGAGACTTCTTTCTTCCTGTAACTGACTGCTTTCTGTTTCTTTCTTCACCAGTTTGACCCAAGGTCTCTCTCTCTCTCTCAAATACACACACACACACACACTTATGTCTGGTGAAAACGAAGAGAGACCAAGAGCACAATGATGAGAAAAAGCCCAGAAAGAAAACATTTCCTCCGTCCACCGAGGGAGCTGCGTGTGCAGTTTTAACAGCGCTGTCCGTCACCACAGAATCCGCTCGCAGCCGGATAGTGTGGAGTGGACAGTGTGTGTGTGTGTGTGTGTGTGTGTGTGCTCTCGGGGCGGTTTCCTGCACACTCTTCTTCTCCTCTGGTGAAACATCACTGTCAGACACGAAGCCGGGTGGATGAACTATTAGCACCGCGTCAGACAGAAGCTGTCAACAGTCTCCGATGAATCCATTTTCCGAGCTAAAAATACCTGCGACCTCTTCGTATTTAGGATTTACAGCAGCTATTGAGTCGAACATTCATTATAGCCGCAGCTACCCCCCCCCCCCCCCCACGCACACACAAAAAAAGATTGGCACTAAGAGGAAAGATATTCGAAACGAGGGTTGCCCTCTTTTGCACTGACGTGCCGTGTGATTGGCTGTCGGGGAGCTTGGGTTTCCCCCAGGTTCTTGTTCTGTGTTCTGTCCTCTGTCGTGTTTTGTCTCCGTCTCTGCTCAGCGTGAACTCTGGGAAGTCCCTTGAACTCCGCCGTCCACTCGTTCCCTCCCAGGAAAACAAACATGCAGAGAGGAAGAGAGGCTGAGAAGAGGAAGCGGTGAAAACAAAAAGAGAGGGAAAGGAGATGACAGACCGACGGCATCCAGAGGCAAGGGAGAGGAAGACCAGTGGCCTCTTCTTCGGTGTATTTACACTTCCTTTTTCCACGACCATGAGCCTGCTGTGCTGCTGTGTGCCCCGGCTCTGACCAGGAGATAATTACAGGGGGATCTTGCTCCTCACCCCGCCCGGCCTACTGGGGATACCGCTCAATACCCGGCGCGGCCCCCGCACGATGAAACCTCCGCACCCCGACAGTATTTATTCAGGAAACAAAGGCTTACAAAGGCAGATTGTATTGGTGCGAACTACCACAGGGCTTCAGACCCTGACCCCTAAAGCCACAGATGCGAGACTCAACACTGAACCCTGGAACTCGGAGAGCAAGCATGTGACTGACCGTGTTTACATGCATTCGAATATCTGTCTTAGTCGGACTGAAATCGAATTATCCGTTTCATGTAAACACCTTTGTTCGACTATGTGCGGTCCGACTACGATCCGATTAACACCCCTGGATAACTCGATCCGATCCGGTTGATAATTCGACTATCGCGGCATGTAACGGTGAATTGGATTAGGAACTGGACTTTGCGTCTTTGCGCATGCTTGAGATCCCGCCGCCCTCCTCCCCCCTCCCTCCCATGTCGTGACCCGGAAGTTGAAAAGAGACGATAATGTCACTATTAACATCATGCAAGAATAGTAGAGGGATGTAGCTTCGCCTTGCTCTCTGTTCGCCATCTTTCTTGAAATGTTGATGTTGTTGTTGTTGGTCGTGGTGAAGAGGTCAAGCGGAAATGGCTGTATCACCACGAGTTGTAATGAAAACAGCGCCGCCTATCGTATCGGATATGACATGCTTTCAAAGGCCAATGATTTGAATTACTCACTGCCATGTATATTGGGATAACAGCAGATCCCCCAAAAGAGAGCAGAGTCCGACTAAAGCAAGATTCGAATTATACCATCATGTAAACGCACTGACTTGAGTGTGTGAGTGTGTGTGTGTATGTGTGTGTGTGCGTGCCTACATCATAGAAACAGAACAGGAGCAGAATGGACATCGTTTCTGCTCCAAACTAACCGCAATATATTGATAAATAAATGGGAATGTCCGTCCTACGCCTGTTTTTATTCCTAGGGTCTACATGCACACGGGTTGATGCCGTATGTGTAAACAAAACATGTGAAAGCACATACAAGTGCGCACACACACTCACACACACACACACACACAGTAGGTGGTGGTTGCATGCTTACCCTGGATGACGTGTGCGCTGCACAGCTGGGTGCCGGTGGACCTGAGGCTGTCCTCTCAAACCTCTGCAGAAAGAGCTCGGTCTTCCTACAACGAATACACACGTTACATTGCCCGTCTTGCAGTTACACATTTCTAAAAGACAAACGTGGAAACACACACACACACACACACACACAGATACATAAGGTATGGAGGAGTCTTTGTTTACTCCACAGATGCTCCGCAGGCCTCGGATACTGACAGTACTGGATTCCCACAAAGTTGACCAAGGTTGACGCCGCGCTCCCCGTGTGAAGAGCGGCGCTGTCCCGCTCCGGCTCCTCAGCCCCGTTCCTTAAATCCCTTCATTGTTTCTTCAGGTTCACACATCGGTCTGCTGTCTCTTGTCTTTGTTTCTTTTGTAAGGAAGCCAGAGATGCTACTCGACAGGCCATTTAATATTCCAAAAACATCTCGACTGTCGGCGTAATGGATTCAGAGTGGTCTGCTGCACTGTTGGAGAATACAGCATGGAAACCTTGTGCAGACGGAGGAAACTCTAAATCATCATTATGTGTACTTTCAATATATTATCCAAAATCCCACGTCATTTCAGAGGGGCACTACACTGTTTTTACATGTCAAAGTCAGTTCACTCGTCACGGAGAGTGCTACTCAGTGTGAAAACAGTTGTAATGTCCTCTGTGGCTGCAAAGGACCTGAAGTACTCTAATCGAGATCACCCAGGTATTCGGTATTAATGTTATTTAAAAAGATAATGTCAATTATAATCTAATCTATATTTTCTGTAATGCAATTAAAAACAAAAAATCATGCATTCTGGATTCATTACAAAATCAACTGAAAATATTGCTTTTATTTCCAGAATGCATGACATTTTTGTTTTTTAATTGCAAAAAAAAAGAAAAAACTCATTCACAATATTCTAGACAATCTTCCTATGAGAAATGAAGAAGTGATTACTTTCGGACCCAGACATGGACATCCTACTGACCTTTCCTCTAGCGCTACCAGCAGGTTTAAAGGTGGCTTTGAGTTTGGGTAAAGTTACAAATAACATCAGCAGTAGGATGTAGTGGCAGATTGCAACCAACTGAATTTCCCACGGCTCATCCTCCCTTTCCAAGTCCGTGGTCGTCACGTGACCGCAGTGCCACAAGCGTGGAGAAACATGGCGGTGCAACACGGGGGACTCCGTGAAGAGAAGCTGCTCCTTATGTCGCTATGAAGGACTCAGTCCAAGGAAAACACAACAATTCTTAATCTCCGATGTTTATAAACTAATGAAAATATACACTACCGTTCAAAAGTTTGGGATCACTTAGAAATGACTTTATTTTTCAAAGAAAAGCACTGTTTTTTCAATAAAGATAACATTAAATTAATCAGAAATACACTCTATACATTGTTAATGTGGTAAATGACTATTCTAGGTGGAAACGTCTGGTTTCTAATGAAATATCTCCATTGGTGTATAGAGGCCCATTTCCATCAACTATCACTCCAGTGTTCTAATGGTACATTGTGTTTGCTAATCGCCTTAGAAGACTAATATCTGATTAGAAAACCCTTGTGCAATTATGTTAGCACAGCTGAAAACAGTTATGCTGGTGATATAAGCTATACAACTGGCCTTCCTTTGAGCTTGAAGTTTGAAGAACAAAATTAATACTTCAAATATTAATCATTATTTCTAACCTTGTCAATGTCTTGACTATATTTTATATTCATTTGATGAATAAAAGTGTGATTTTTCATGGAAGACACGAAATTGTCTGGGTGATCCCAAACTTTTGAACGGTAGTGTAGTTGTGAATATTATATTACATTTCTGCTAATACATTCCCTTTGAATGTGACACACGGGCCCTTTATCAGGTTAGTCAGCACGTTAGCACTGCTGTGCAGCCTCAGAGTCACTAGCAGGGTTGTAGACAACTTGATGGAGGTGCACCTTCAATGAGGACTCGCCAGAAAATCATTTCTTATTTTACACGACCAGAAAAACTAGTCTACTAAGACTACTTCCAAGATTGAAAAGGTAATCAGAGGTGAAGCCTTTCTTCACGATTCCCCTGATATGCTGATTTGGCTTTCACTGCCAACAAAAAAGAAATCCAGAGATAATTATAGGTCAGACATCGGGCGCTTCCTCTGGAGAGATCTGGGTATTGTGACACCCGATGCTGCAGAGCAAGAAAGAACACAACACACAACAACAGAATACAGCACAGTGACGAGAGCCGAGGGAACCTGATCCGGGGCTGACCTGGAGTGATCCTGGCTGAGCTGCTCCCTCCTCCTCTGCTCATCCTGCTGCTTCCTCTCCTCCAGGCGCTCAGCCTGCGATGCATCACAGACAGCAGTCACACCACAGCACACGCCCGGATGCCACCATGCAACGATGTGCATGTATATATATTAGTGCTGTGAAAATTAACGCGTTAACGCGTTACGATTAAATTACGGGATTAATTAGTTAATTTTTGTTTACGCATTTAACGCATGCGCAGAATGAGCTTCCAATACACCACTTCAATCTGAACTCTGTCCGCTCTCATGCAGACGGTCTGTTCATCGGTAATGATCCTTCCGCAGGTTCACCTACGGAAACCTTGTTACGACTTTTACTTCCTGTAGATCAGGGTCTCAACACGTCGATCGCGACCTGCCAGTCGATCGCGGCGTAGTGTCGGTAGATCGCATGACATTAAAAAGATTGGCCCGACCCCTGACATGTTCTCTATAGCACGTCTTTGTTCTTTTATTAAACTAAACGTCTGTTGTTGATCGTATCTCCACAGCAGCATGTCATTTCTGTCTCTACGTGTCGTGTTAACATTTCTCGGCTCTCCGTCTCGCACGCCGCAGAGCTGTGTGTGCGCGCGCATCGGGACCGAGCAAAAAAAAAGTCACTTGTCAATCTGTCCACCTGTCCGGGCCGGTGAGGTTTCCCGTGTTGAGTCACATGAAGCCGCAGGCTCCACTCCTGGTGGTGCCCTTCCGTCAATTCCTTTAAGTTTCAGCTTTGCAGCGGTGTCCCCGCTGTCCCTTTCATCATGGCCCCAGTTCATGAAGAAAACCCACGTTAGTTTGCCTCAGCAGCTGATAAAGGAAGACTAGAGGCCTTTAGATTGTATCATGGTGGAGTTAATGGTTGACAAAAAAGAGAAACATTTTTTGTTTAAACGTTCTGTTTAGGATGAAGATATATTAATGTTCCATATGGAAGAGAACTGCTGAGTTGCAGCACCATTGTGTAGAAGAATGTATACATGTATATATCCGTCTTTTGTCATAAATCTTTATGTTCTCACAAAAATATACCGAGAATATCGGTAATATGTGATTAATCATGATTAATCCACAGAAACCTGTGATTAATTTGATTAAAATTTGTAATCGTTTCACAGCCCTAATATATATATATATAATAGAGACAAAATGACATGCTGCTGTAGAGACGACAAGCAACAGACGTATTGGAAGCTCATTCTGCGCATGCGTGAAAAAAAATTAACTAATTAATCCTGTAATTTAATCATAACGCGTTATCTTTCACAGCACTAATAGATCATTAATATATATATATAGTACATGTGTGTTATATTATATATGTTATACGGGCTGCAATTACTGCTAGAGTAACAAAGTGTTCTCTTGCACACTATTTACAGATGACGTTGACATACTTCTTCAAAAGTCATTGTGGCTGTCTGACATGAAAAACGCATCTTTCCAATTCACGATGATCATATTTGCATAAGAATAACTTTAAAAAATATATGTTTAACCTAAAAAAAAGCCTGTGGATAAACGAAATAATCAATTAATTCCAAGATACGGTTCAATCATGTTCACAAAATGAATAAAAAGTCCACGAGGCACATGTCTAAAGATGTGGTATTTAAAAAATATTGACGTAAACAAAATCTACAAGATCAAGCTTCTTCGGAAACATCCCTCAATTATACCTCATGTGATATGTTGTAAGATGACGCATCCAATTGTCTCAGTCCCGTTGTCATACAAGGAGATGGGATTCCCTTCCAGTCCTCTTTAATTGCACTGAATTTCTGGATGGAGACTAAAGCATTCGTCTCTGAATTATATTTTCATGTTGTGTTCAGCGCCGTGAGCCGTTACCGTGTGCATTTACGGCAAATCAAATCAGAGAGGCGTGCCGGGAGCAGGGATGAGCTGGAGCATTCTCAATGTTTGTGGTTTTGAACGCTTCATAATTTCCACCCCAAACCAAAGTGTATCGGGATGGATGCATGACCCAGAGGCGTGTTTCTGCCAGCCTCTTGTCAGACTAGTAAAGAAGTGGCTGTTTCACATGCGCCCCGGTCTTATTAGCTGGATTACCCGGGACATTCATAGAGGTCATGGTACTGTACGGTACTGGATCACTCAATTAACCACGATTAGACCGTACGCGGGGGCCAGGCGGCGGAGTGGAATGTGTCTGAGAGCCGAGTGGGGAGCCGTCGAGAGTCAGGGTGGCCCTGATGCCGGTGGGGTGTCTCAGGCGGATGCCTGACTCTACTGACATCTAGAGGCTAGAAAGGATATTGTCTCTCACTGATGGAAGACAAACTGGTGCTGTGCAGTGGGAGGGTGAAACATCTTCCTCCCACTACTCAAAAACACCACGACCAAAATGACTGAAATGTATGTATTTTGTTCGGTTGTGGTGTGTTTAGCACGAGGGGCCCACTGTCGAGGGTTCCCCACGCCTTCCTGCCTGTTGTACACTCAGTGTCCACTTTATTCGGTACACCTGTACAGTCTCATGCATGACAATCAAAACGTTGACTTACATTAATTAGCAGGCCAGTTCTTTTACAGAAAGGCTGAAGACTTTTCTTATTGAAGCTGTCTTTAAAAAAAATAATTGAATAATTATTTTAAAAGAGTATATTTATTTTTGCACAAGTCAACAATTACAAGTAGGAATTTCCCTCACAGAAGAGGTCTCGGTGTGACGTTTTCTGCTGAACTCCTGGACCATGATGCATACATGCAGCCATAAGTCATGCCACATTCTGAGTAAGTGGTGCAACTCTTCGCTGGAGAAACTCCCACTATTGCTCTGGCTCTTCCCACCGACTCTCACAGCCCGTGGCTGAGAGCAGCGCATTCCTGACATGGAACTCTGGGGTTTGTCAAAAAGAATTCTGGGAACTACAGGAAACCCCCGCGCCGACTGAAATACGGACAGATCGGAAGGGTCGAGGCTTCCATCGCCAATAACTCCCCAAAGGGTGTTAAATATATAAAATGTGTTTCCTCATATCGTGATGATAAGTGATGTAACTGAAATCTAAACAGAAGAGGTGGCAATTGATTTAAATTTTTTTTTTTTAAAGTACGATAAATTGAACAATGGTTTAGTTTAAAGGCCAAAGCACGCATCATTCTTGTTATTTCAATCTGGGTCTCACCTTCTCCCTCTGTATATCTTTCATCTTCTGGTACTCCTCCTCCTCCTCTTGTCTCTTCTTCCTGTCCGAATCTATCTTTTTCAGCTTGAAACGACAACAAAACATATTCAATATTTATTTGCAAGTCTGCCAATACAGAAAAGAAAAAGGATCCGTTATCCCCTCTGAAACATATTTACTGCATCCCTAAAATGCTGTGTTCAAATTAGGACTGGGCGATAAGGCCAAAATCCTCCATTATGTTCACAATATCAGTAATTTCATATCTCGATAACAACACACATCGTGAGATTCCATTTATTTCTGGTTATTCAATAAATATTATACACTGTATATTACGACATCTCAATGGACTTAATCACGATGTTCTTACATTGAAAATGATCATAATCGAATTATCGCCCGGCCCTGCTAAGTCTAATATTGCTGAGGTGTCTGTGAACCGGTTGACCTGGCCAACAGGACGTGTGGTCATACGGCAAAAGTCATGAAATACCATCTTCTGCTGTTTGGAGTAGCGTAAGTCTGTCTGCTGCCTCTCTCTGGCTTCAGACAATGTTGCGCTGCCACCTGGATAAAGTAAACGGCGCATTACCTGGTATCAGTAATGTGCAATGAGCAATAACCGAGAACAACGTTTTCTAAACGCTTGATGATGGTTTTTGCGTTGGGTGTGCTTCTGGTTTACCCAGCGTCTCTGGAGTCATGTGCACAGTGTGAACTCGGTTTGCCTCTTTCCATCGCTTGCAAGTCTCCTCTTCTTTCTGAACATCTAGAGCAACGCAGAGCGTCAGTACTTGGGGAAAGGAACTTCAAATGTTGTACGAAGATCAAGGTGATACGGGCAGGCGGAGGAGAGCGTCAGCCTACCTCTGAGGAGCTTGTCTCTCTTGGACTCATTTGGAGGGATCATGGTGTATCCGGCTGAGCTGAGACAGGGACAGAGACATAAAACAGCTCGTTAGGGGTCAAGCAGGCTGTAAAAAAAAGAAAATGTAGACTTAACTGCAGTAGGTCGCTGGAGATCTTGGCAAACTCCGCACTTTATCCTGGACACTTTAACCGGCTGAAATTTCACTTCGGTCACTGCCTTGCGTATGTATTTTGTTTCCTCTGTATATTTATTATTTTAGTATTGGTGTTTAGTATTGTTATTGTTTTTTGTGTTTTATCTTTATCTTTTATTAATGCTCTAATGTGCACCCGCTGCTGTGATCCTGCAATTTCCCCACTGTGGGACTGATAAAGTTATATCTAATCTAACGCCTGGTAAATAATATGTTTCGTCTTGTTTACCTATTCTCTGATTCGATATTTCTTGCTATAATCATATGTTGGTTCATTTCAAACCGTATTTGTGGGCTATAAACTTGTCGCCGTTGTTTGTACAGAAAAACAAAGACATTAAACTATTTTCTTGATGTAAAACAAGATGAAAACATCCTCATTTAGGGATAAATGTCCCTTGTTATTACAAACCCTTTGCTGTTCAATTGGCAGCATATGCTGGGTTATGTGTTATCTGTATGGATTATATGATATCCAATGAATGACACTGTGTAATATGCAAATGTATCAATTAGAATTATGGGATATATTCAGTGATTGTGGAAGAAATCCAGAAAACATCTGGATTCTGGTTATTGTTAGTCGGCTCCAGGGTGATGAGACCATCCAGTCTGGTCAACCACGACTCTGAAGTGTGTGAGGAGTCCTATCTTCAATTAAACAAATCCAAAACTAAAGACATGATAATTGATTTGAGGAAACATGCCCACACACACGAGGTCGTATCCATTCAGGGTCAGAAGGGGAATGTGTTGAATCCTACAAATATCTTAGACAATTATTGACCTAAAACTGAATTTTGATGCAAACTGTGAAGCCATGTGAAAAAAGGGGCACCGATGTTTCTTTTGTTTGAGGAAACTTTCATATTTTTTGTTTCCACATTGACAAAACCATGATGGACTTATTTTATCAAACTTTTATTGAATCAATTTGATCTTTTTATTTGGTGTCATGGTTTGAAGGCCTGTAAAAGGTTAAAGAATACACATGATTTCAGCTTCTTCCCTCTACACGGAGGTATTTAGTACTACGGTGCAGAACACAGCGGTTTCAAAAGTTTCGTTCCAGCCACTATCTTTCAGGTGAACAAATTATAACACTGATTTGTGGCTTTGTGTACTCTCATCATGTCTGTCTTCTTTTTTTTGTGTTGATTTGTAATGTTTGTGGAGATGAAAGCCTCACTGTCCACTGCGAACCAAGTCGACCAACGGGTACAAATGAAACAGCCTGAACCTGAACCTAAACATCAACCCCCACGAGCAGCCAGTGCGTCACAAGGCTTTTACTTCCTGCTTCGCTCTTTACGTCTTGCTGGCTTTCTCTGACGTACAGCGCCCTCTAGTGGCCTTAGTGGTGACATTACTTTTGTATCTGCTCAGGTGAGGGTTATTATGACCCGAGAGATAAATCCGAGTTTTTCAAACTATTTTATACAAAGTATTCTGATGAACTCAGCAACATTTAATTTTTAATAAATTTTTTTTTATAAGGCACCTTTCAAGGCACTCAAGGTCTTTTACACACTAAGATGTAACAAAATCACGATAACATTGCTTTACTTGAGTATTTGAGTAAAAGTGTGTTACACATTCCACAACATGATGGTATTATATATAAAAGTATACACCATCATTCAGTTTATAAAACGTGATATATTAAAAAGCTGCTTTCATGAGAAACTAAAACATCCTAATATAGTTTTCTGCCTTCAACTGAGATAAGGAAACTGAAAGTAAAAAGCTCCAAGCAGCTGTTGTTTATCAAATAAACATAACATTACTGTTGCGTTGAAGTTATAAGTAATGTTTCTATAATCTTTTATTTTTCCAGCCAACGATTCAATTTAATGTTAAAAAACGAAGACACTAAAAATGTCCCTTAAGTCAGAGCTCACGTTTGTGGTTCTTTAAGACAATTGGGATTTCCGGTAAACAGTGAAGGCACCATTTCCCACTCGTCATGTGAAACGAAAGTGAAAGTCAGGAGCATTATTATTTATTTTATTATAGAGTCCATACAACATGAAACATGCACTATTCCGTAATAAAAGCTTCATTAACTCGTGACATGTTACACTAACTGAGTTCCGCCTCGCGCTCGCTTTGAAGCGTTTACTGACCTCGTCTATTGTGTGTGTCGGTATTAAAAACCCAGCAACACGTCAGTGTCACGTCGTGTTAAACTCACTACTGCGGCTCTCTGCCGGTCGGCTGTGGGTTCCCGCTGTCAGGTGAGTCCCGGTTCGGATCCTCAGGTGTCCGCTCACATCGGGGTTCTCCTGACGGGCCGCCGCTGGAGGGGACTCGGTTGGGCTGTTTGTTTGCGTCTCTTTGGTTGTGCTCCATTGTCACACCGTCACCGCCCGGTTCAGAGACACCCGGAGAGACCCACGCAGATAGTAAGTTGTGCTGCGGTCCTGTCGCTGTCAGCGGATATATGACAGCTGGAGGTGGGAGGACCTAGTGCAACAGCGCCATCTGCTGGTGAAGATAGGTGTGGCGCTAAAATAATAATACATAAATAAATCTCAATAGCACATGACATGTTTTTCAGCTGATCTTGTGTTTCTTGTATTGCTCATATTCCTGTATTGCTGCACAGAGAAGTTCATTCTGTGATCTATTCAAATCTTTTTGTTGTTGTTACACTCGAGGTGTTACCTGCTTGCATAGTGTATTACTGTGGAGCTTGTACAGTGTAATAGTCAAATTAATTCATATTTTATCAAATTGTTTTGTAGTTTATGACTGCAACATTGCATCATTACCAAGTATCCATCTACATGAATGATTACGCACCTATGAACACATCCCACCCTCAAATATGGCTGATTTAAACAAGCTTGAATTAGAGAATATGATTATTAATTAAAGTATTAATTATAGCAGCTTCCTGTTTCATTTTACATTGTTATGCCTAATTTGATTTGATTCGTGGAAACGGGACATATTTGGTTGTTTCCAGCCTTAAACGACATCAGCAAAAAGAAAAAGAATGACAAATGTTTCTTAAAAAACTCATTTATTGTGAGTTATATTAGGACTCAACAGGCATTATATTGATTACAAACCAACAGACTTGATGAAGACCTTCTTGGCAGAACATACTCGATGGCGGCGCACACACACACACTCACTCACTCCACTGGACCGGGGGCAATTGGGGTAAACAAGGTCAGTAGAGTGTCCATGTCGTGTGTTTTCACCGTCACGAATATGGCTGCCTACGACTGATGAGGGGGATGATGATGATGATGGCCGACACTGATCAGAGACCTCCGCCCCCCTTCCTCCTAGACGAGGCACCCTGCTCCATCACAGCCCCGGATGAGGGAATGTCATGTCTACTGTAGATCTCCTGGAGTACCCGGGTACACACTCCTCCCTCCCTCCCTCCCTTCCTGCTCCAGCGTCAACTCCTGCAGCTGTGGAGATGTCTGTGTGTGTGTGCGTGTGTGTGTGTGTGTGTTCAACGGGCTGGGAGGTGAGATCACAGTTTGGGCGGGTTAGCCAGCTTCACCTTCAGGTTCTCCGCCAGCTTGTCCAGGAACTCGAAGGTGTTCAGGTAGTCGGAGCGCTTCACTCTGCAAGCGGAGACAACGGGGAGAAAAGATCACGTTTACTTTGGGAGGAACAGAGTTTAATTTGTCCGTGAACCTTCAAACAAAAAGTTGTAAAAACTTGAAAGCTCAGTGTGAACAAGGAACGAGAAGGTGGTTATTACAGAGTTATTACAAACTCAACACCTGACGCAGACTTTCAGTGAGACGACCTGACTGGCTTTAACATCACAGGAAGTGTCACTTTTTGTTGGGTCAATGTTCTCCTCCCCTTTAAATGTAAAAATACTCCATATTACTCATAAACTTCATCATTTGTTTAACGTGACCTGAAAAGCTGCTCCATGCATATTTACTCTTCTATGTTCTTGAGAAATAATGCATTTGTGAATATTCAAATATATGTCTGGCCCTGAGGAGTTCGTTGTGAAAGTTAAGTCTCCGTCTTTTATTTGTTCAATAGCATCTTCGCTTGTAGCCGACACCGCCTTAGTGGATGTAAAACGTGCAATAATATCGCGTGGGATATTTCGGTAGATGACCGAAGCCGCTCCAGAGAGTTTAGACAGCGATCGGATTGAGAGGAAATAGTTTGGCCAGGGGCACGTTCTAATTTCAGATTTTAGAGAAGTGCACCCCCTTCAGGAGAGGGAATTAAAACCAGGAGCACATCAGTCGTACACGAGCAAACTAAAGACGGTTTTAATGGAAACGGGTCAAATCAAACTACTTCAAACAACAAAAGCCACATGTAAGAGCCTGATGTTGAATGATGGATGACAAACTGTTGGTTAGACAAACGCGTCTCCAGCTGACGCAGGACGGAGCGACTCACTGCAGCAGGCCTTTGATGCAGATGGCCAAATCCTTGGTCATGGAACCGGCCTCGATGGTCTCGATGCAAACGGCCTCCAGCGCCTCAGAGAACACGCGCAGCTCGGTGTTGTTGTCCAGCTTGGCCCGGTGGAGCAGGCCCTGTGTCCACGCAAAGATGGAGGCTGTGAAGGGGAAGACGCATATTGCATACAATGCATGCGGTAGAATTAAGAGATTACATTTAGGGAACCGTTTTTTGTTTTTTTTGGAGACGACGTCTGGGTAAACGCTCTTTTTACCGATGGGATTGGTGGAGGTCTCCTTCCCTTGCTGGTGCTGTCTGTAGTGGCGAGTCACCGTGCCGTGGGCGGCCTCAGACTCCACCGTGCGTCCGTCAGGACAGATCAGCACGCTGCTCATCATGCCCAGGGAGCCGTAGCCTGAAACACAAAACCACCGGACAGGGTTCGTACGCATGTTGACCGATGGAATTCCCGGACTTTTCCAGGACTTTAAACCAAATTTCCATGACCAAACTGAAATCTCGGTGTGTACATGAAGACTTTTTGAAAATGCAGTATTCAAACAATGAGAATTACAAAGCATACAATATACCTTAAATGAAACAATTGAATGAGACAATAGTTTGATTAAAAGAATAAACATTACTATATATGTTTATTCTTAGAAACACTTATATAAATGTTTATTCTTTGAATCAAACTATTATCCTTTATGTGCAAATACATCTGTTTGGACTTGGCGTATGCCGACTTATAATTTGAGCGTCTTCCTTTCAAAAACATATGAATTGTTTTAAACTCGACGTAAATGAACATGTGAATATAACAAATTTCCATGACTTTTCCAAAACTTTCGTGATTTAAGTATTTTTCCATGACTTTTCCAGGCCTGGAAATTACCATTTTAAAATTCCATGACTTTTCCAGGTTTTCGATGACCGTACGAACCCTGACCAGAACATGAAATGGAAAAAGGACAACATCTGCATTCTCAATTATTTGTCGTCGTTCATTCCGATGCAGTTTTGCCACAGTTCTAAGAAAGTTTCTACGTTATTTATTCACAGAACTTCTTGCGAGCGGGTCGCTCGGACCGACCTTGTGCCACAGAGTCCGACTGAACGTCCCCGTCGTAGTTCTTGCAGGCCCAAATGAAGCCTCCCTCGGATTTCATGACCTGGGCCACCATGTCGTCGATCAGACGGTGCTCGTACCAGATGCCCTTGGCCTCGAACTTGGCCCGGTATTCCCTGGACACACGCGAGAAGGTGGACGGCGCGCATAAGCTGCGACCTCTGGTATACAAGTGTGTATGTGAGAGAACGTGTGATTTCGAAGTCCTTACTTCTCGTAGATCTCCTGGAAGATGTCTTTGAAGCGACCGTCGTACTTCTTCAGGATGGTGTTCTTGGTGCTGAGGTAGAGAACCCACTCTTTGGTCAAAGCCATCTGGAAGGAGCAGTGGGCGAAGTCCTTGATGGAGCTGTCCGTGTTGTACATCCCCATGGCAACGCCACCTGTGCCTGGATGGACACAAATGGAAACATTGAGTGTCGTACCGAGTCACTTTTTTCGGATGCACGCCATGGTGCATGCAAACCTGTATTTGTGCAGGTGTATTCGTTATGTTAATGTGCAGTAACTGACTGAACAAACATAAAAAAGGGAAAACACGTTCCCTGCTGCTCGGCTCCACTCCTCAACGTTTACAATCTATTTTCTGTGTGAATAGGAGCAGAATTGACCCAAATAGATAAACTGTAGCTTTTATTTCCCCCCCGTTTACGACGTGAACACAAAGCTTCGTCTCACTTACACGTCCACATTATAGCTGACATTCTTTGCTCGACGATATTTTCCATTTTAGACTTATGAGTGTGTAGCCGTGCGCTCTGCGACTCTAAAAGTAAACTGTCCCATTTGTTGCCTGAGCAACTTCCCCCTCCACCCCCCCACAGGCCTTGTATCATCAGACCGTTCTCATGTGGCGAGGGGTCGGGAGTGTGGTGGAGGTGGCGCAGCGGGCCGGCGGTGTTCTTACCCTCAAACTCATGGATGACATATTTGACTGGCTCTCCGTTTGTGGGCGTGTAGGTCATCTCCACTTTTCCAGGCCCAGGCACCACAAAGTCTGTGGCTTTGTACTGTGGGGGGGGGGGAAGATGAGAAAAAGAGAAACACAAGCGGTTAATACGACTGCAGCATTGGCGTTTCATTCCTCACACACACACACTTAACTGCAAAGCCGTTAAAGACAGCTTTAGGAGGGTGCAGAATCAAAGTTCAAACGACAATGCCCAAGTTCTAAACACCTCGGCAGGAGGGGGCTGTCTTCACCAGCAGAGTACATCACATGAATACCTCTGACATCCGTGGGATATTGCGCAACAAGCAGCCATTTGGCCTTTCACCTGCACAACTCTCTGCAAAGAGGAGGACTCAACGCTCTGGCACAGTGGAAATCTGTGGCGCCGTTTCACCTCGATCAATCTTTCAACGGTGTACGTTACTGTCCAAAGTGATGACATGTAATTATTGACCAAGTCTCTCCTGACAACCCAACAATATTTGATAGAACCTGAAGCCACCGAGCTCACACAAGAGTCGCCCAGCAGCCAGAGGTTTTGCGGCAAATGATGCTTCAGTCGTCGTCGTTCAGTATGTCAGATAATAAAGGGAGTTGCTTTCTGCACAAAGATAAAGGCTCTCACAGGGAGTTACTCTTTTCAGCTGTAGTCCAGCTCTATGTTCGGAGGTTTGATCTCACCCCAACATTAATTACCTTCGCATTCTAGGTTATGTTTTGATCGCTGTGTATTTATTTATTTGTATGCGTGTTACTCGCATAACTCAAAAAGTATTAAACCGAATCGCATGACATTTGGTGGGATGATTGGTTATTATCCGGGGACCATTTGATTAGATTTTGGGATCGATCGGGTCAAAGTCATGAAAAGGTCAAAATCTTCTTTTTACCATAGCGTGGTCAATTTCTATCCAATTGGCATGCAACTAATGCCAACATGTTCATAATGCAATGCCCAATCTTGTGATATGCGAAGGTATGCGCTCTACCGAGTGCCCGTTCTAGCTTTTTTAATGTTTTGCATCGCAGAAACAAGTGTGCAAGCGTAGAAATACCTGATCTCCGTGGGCGTGTCTGCCAATGATGATGGGCTTGATCCAGCCGGGCACCAGGCGGGGGATGTTCTTGCAGAGGATGGCCTCCCTGAACACCGTGCCTCCCAGGATGTTGCGGATTGTGCCGTTGGGCGACCGCCACATCTGCTTCAGCTTGAACTCCTCCACGCGGTTCTCGTCCGGCGTGATGGTGGCGCACTTGATGCCCACGTTGTAACGACGCACCGCCTCCGCCGCCTCGACCGTCACCCGGTCGTCCGTCGCGTCTCGGTTCTCTATGCCGAGGTCGTAGCTTTTACAGGAAGAGACGGAGAGGATAAGAGTTTGAACTAACAGTACCGGAGAGAAAGCAGCCGCGATGCCCTGAAAGGCTCTAGAGCTGAGCCACCAATATTCCTTAGATTGCATAACAATAACTTTTTTGCACTACTTAATTTCAGCCAAACAAACATGTTTTAATGCTCTCGATCCCACCAACGCACCAAACTACAGGACGTACCATTGTTAATAAATAAATTCTAACCTCCAGTTAGTAAAAAATATTTTTAAATTGTCAAGTAAGAAAAGTTTCCTTATTAAAAGCTGTAAATATCAAAAAGCTTAACAATCTGCCAAAAAGTCACTGGCATATGTCTGTAGCACTTACTATTTACTAAAATGTAATAAGATCTTTATTACACTTTAGTAATAGTAAATGCTACAGACATGTATGCAATTCAGTTGTCAACAATATTTATATGTGTGCCTTTAAGTATTAGAATATGCAGAGATGTAAGAGAAGATATGGACCAGATATTTATGATCGACCGCAGAGGCATGAGATGCCATAAACCAAAGCGCTCCGTTTCAAGAAGCACAGTAACTATCTCCGCTTCAGTTGCACAATTATCCTGAAGATAAAACTGAACACACGCCACTGTTTTACTTGGCTAGAAGCTAATCTTGGAATGTTCCAGTTCACCGGCTGCAATGTGCCACATAATCACGGTGTCAGAGGACATGAACGGCATTAATAAGTAGCGATAGAGTGTGAGCGTGAGGAACAACTCGCCGCCAGCGGCTTTATTCACTCCACATCACGGCGAATTATAATTTCTTGGAAGACCTGACAGAGTGTTAGCATCGGGAATAGCCACTGGCCTGCTGCCCCGCTTCTCTCACTACTGTGCTCAGTCTGTGCTTCTTTATACGCCTGTTACTCACAGGAGAGAGGAGGGGGGGGGAAACATAGACAAAGGAAACAAGCGGCGTTTCTCAATATGCGTACTTGTGCGTACTTTCCTCTCCTTGTGTCCTCGTGACTCGTGAAACGTCATCAGTCGCAGCCCGAGTACATGTTCCAATTCAAAGTCCGCTTCTCGCAAAGCACGGTCAAAACGCCCGGATGTGACTTGCTCCTCCCACTTTCCGGAGGATGCATCAGAGGAGACTTGTGCGTACTCTGGCCAGCAGATATCCCAGAATGCATTTCACCAGCAACCGGAAACAGTAGGGGAGGAGAAAATAAACTACTGACAGATGACTTTTTATAAATACTACTGTTGTTGAGTCACGGAATGTCATTTTAGGATGTTTTGTTTATTTGACTGTAAAACATAATTTACAGTGAATAATTAGAGTAAACCCAGGAGCAAGAACAGCTGATGTGGTGACGTCATCAAGTCAGCTGCTGTTCCAATCGCAGAAAGACCGTCCTCCCGTCCTCCGGAGTCTGGACTCCCAAGTCCAGACTCCAAAAGAACACAAGTCTGTACTCGTGTACTTTGAATTGAGAAACGCCGAAGGAATCGATTGTGCAATGGCGACCATCCCGCTGCCGAGTGACTGGACAGGCTGCTCCCCTCGTCACCGCTTGTGCAAGAGGAAGCGAACCAACCAGTAAGAGGGGAACGTTCACTTCATGAGAACAGGAATGAGCTCGGTGCTTCTGATTCCCTTCAAATACGAGCCGTCTCTGAAACCCGTTAGCATTGTTTGAAGAGCAGCCGTGACCTTTTACCCACTTTCTTCCTTTCCTCAAACATAACAAGATGACTCTTGGGGAAAAAAAAGAGGTGGAAATAGAAAGCTACAAGGAAACAGTTTCAGGTTTAACAAGTTTGTTTCCCCTCTTTGTTGTAAAGCAGTTGACTGTGAGATTGTGTGTCTGTTCAACCTGTAACAATTAGAAAACCTGAACATGCTTGTAGCCTGAACTCACACACGTGTTCACCCTTTTTATATCTGCAATTGCGATCAGTTGTTATCAAAAGAGTGTATTTGAAAAGTAAAAAATTTGATATGGAAATTTGACAAAAGGTCCGAAAGAGGCCTCAATGCCAATTGGTTCTAGTTTGTTTTTCCAGTGGCCTGAATTCTGACAACCTTGATTTTTAAGATATTTTCATACAAGAGTATTTATTACACGATATTAAATAAAATAAATGCTTCCAAAGCCTGCAGCAAAACAAATCATTAACTTTTTACGACGCGTTACAAGATGTGAGGATTCTGGAATTACACCAATCTGAAAAAGGACGCCGAAATCCAAAGGGCTGACAATCTCCCCCCACGAGGCTGCATGAAGATATGATTCGTTGTGATGGATGGCGACATTGGGGACTTGAACTTCACGTAAAAAATAAATTAAAAAAAGGTCACGCAAATAACATACAACTCCGAACAAAGTCCATGCAGGAGATAAGAGGAGCAACAGGGTCAAATGAAGAAACCGATGTGCCCACTAAATAGAGAACATTATTTTGGTAATGAGATGTTTTGGAAGATCAATTAATTATCCTGTGACCAAAAAGAGCAAGTTGCCGCCCTGTGCTCGGCACGCTGAGGCGTATTCACCTGTGCAGGTCGAGCTCCAGGTACGGGAAGATGAGTTTCTCCTTGATGAGCTCCCAGATGACCCGAGTCATCTCATCCCCCTGCATCTCCACCACGGAGCCGGCCTTGATCTTCGGAGACATCGTTGAGTCCTGCGACACAAGAAATAAAACACACAGGCGGATAAGTTAAGGAGAAAACATGAAGATTTTAATCCAGCAGAAAATAAATACAACTTGCGGTTAGTCACTGTAAAACAGAATCACAATAATAAGTGAAATACTTGTTTAGGGATTATATAATAAATATATTGTTTAATAAAAACTTAAGTAACAGGACAATAAAGCATGTGTGTAGTTGTACCTCTCTACATACCACTGCACACTCAATGAATAAACTCATGACCTCAGCAGTTATTTAGCACATCTGATATGTCCATATCCTGGAAGACTGCAGCATACAGCGAACCAATGCCAACAAACTCATTCATAGCCATGCATAGAATAATTAAACACAGAAGTGTCCTTCATATTATTCCATTATTTACTTTTATGCAGACTTGTTTCTCCTGTAAATGTAGCCTAACATTACGGATGTTCACTTTGATAGTTGGTGTTTTACGACAGTTTCATTACTTAATTTGGGTAACATTACAGGAGCTTTCTAAAAAGTTACGTAAGCCCGAAACCAGCTGATCCTCGCACGATGGGGAGGGGCCAGCCAGAGCCAGCCAGAGGCGAGCGGTGTGTTCGCCGGTGTTACACCCCGACTGGTTTTCAAACCTACTGGTTTCCCTACGCGTGCGTTGTGTTCCCTTCACATCTGCAGCGGGGCTCTGTCACACATTCACAAACATATTGCTGGAGATCTTCAAGCCACCGTTCATATCCATTTCGGCGATTACGATTGTATAAGTGAGCAGTGCATCACAGCCACGGATGAAGAAATACATTTTCGGAAAAATAAAAATATCGCCCGACCTGGTTTCTATCCCTTTCACGCAAAAGGAGACTGGACTCAAAGACGCGCAGTCTGTGCGCTGCGCCACCAGATATTGGTTTCTGCTCAAGTAATTTATATATTGATCCATTAAGTCACATTTCTTATGTTTTCATGGGAACAGTTTGGTCGAAGGGATCTGAAACAACTGGTTACCTTGAGCTGATATTTACACTTTGAAACATGTTTAGCGATGCTTGTTCGCAACGCAACAACCACACAATACCGACGCAGTTTGACAACAACTAATTGACTTTCGTGACGAGTATACAATGACAATGGTAGGCTACTGTGAAAATAATTTAGAAACATTGCGAACACTGAGCAACAGGAAGAATGGAATACTAGTAATGTTCTATCTACAAAACAATGTAGAACATATTGTTGGAGCTCTTGAAGCCACATTTCACATCTATTTACAGTTGTGCAAGTAAGCACCACATCACACATGACGAAACACATGTAGGAACGTATTTTTATGAAAGATCGCAACGACCTGGATTCGATCTCTGTCGAGCAAAGAAGATGATGTCCTCCACATCGCTGGTGCTTCTGGTTGCACTACCAGTAAACACAAAAGTATAAGACATTTAAAAAGCTATTCTTAATGTCACATCTCGTGTCCAGGGAACTGTTTGGTGTCAGGGATTAGAAACAACTAGTTGCCTCGGGCGGATATTAAAGCTTCCAAACATATTCAGCGATGCTTTTATAAATAATATTCAGACTTGCGTACCATAATACAAAAATAATAACTATATTTACATATCACACAAATTATTCACAGCCGTCAAAACAAAAATATAACACAACGGCCAAGATAGACAGTGAAAGAAAACATGCTGGACAGCAGAAGTCCAGTGTCTGCCACTTTTTCCATTTATACTGATGTCGCTAAGTTATTAATTGATTCTGATTACATGATTTGTAATTGGACAGCTTATTTTAAGATTTGAGGTCTGTGAAGCATTTGCTAAACTCGTGGAATATGTAAATAAAATTTATCAACCCATTTTTTGTATTATGATAGTCTGAATATTATTTATAAAAGCATCGCTGAATAAGTCAATTAGTTGTTGTCAAAATGCGTCGGTATTGTGTGGTTGTTGTGAATGTGTGACGAATCTGGTGAGCGAGACAGAGCCCCGCTGCAGATGTTAAGAGAACACAACGCACGCACGCGTAGGGAAACCAGTAGGTTTGAAAACCAGTCGGGGTGTAACACCGGTCACACGAGGAACGCAGACCCGTTAACGTGGCGTTTAACGGGCAGGTTTGGGGTTTTTTGGGGGTTAAAATATAAGGCTACCAATAAATGACAGGAAGAAGAAGAAAAAACCCGAAAGCAGGAAGAAGTTTGCTCAGACTATGGGCCTTGTGGGCCCTCTTAAAGAGAGACGTTCACGTGCATACGACTTCATTTTAATTTAAACTTAAATACTCGAACAGGAAATAATGTTATCTTTATTTGTAGTTATATCCAATATTGGTTCTAGCTCGCCCGTGGCAACCCGGTGTCTCGAGACAATGAGATAAACAGTCGAGCGGCACGTCACGTCACCTCACGTCGCCCCCGCCCACACTCCATTCTGCGCGAAGCAGCGCTTCGCTAAAGGTTACCGACTCCTACCTGGTTTGGTTCAAAGGTCCACGGCGCAGTCACGGACGGGTTGAGGAGGCGGAATGGTGTCGGCCTGAGCTGAAAGTGGCTAATGCTGATGGAGGTGCGGCAGGTACCCGGATACCGAGCTCGCGAGATATTGACCAATCGGAGAAGAGCAGAAAAGAACGGACAACCAATCGGAGAAGCCAAAAAAGGCGGAGGGGCGTGATTTGTCTGGGAAGGTGGGTGGGGGGGGGGGATTGTGGCTCACTGATTGGTCTGAGATATATATTGCACTTTTCCGCCAGACAGACGAATATATATATATATATATTATATATATATAAATATACATATATATAATATATGTATATGTATATATATATATATATATATATGCGTATATATGCATATATATATGCATATATATACATACACATATATATACATATATACGCATACATATGCATATACATATATATATATATGTATATATATATACATACACATACAACAGCAACAACAACAACATGTGTCAACCATAATATTCCCCTGAACTTTCATTACTTTGGGGAATGTTTCGACTGGTTTCATTTATTTTTGAGTAGACAATGAGACCACTCCCTATTTAAAGGCCACTCTGACACATGGCTGGATTAACCAGTTTCAGGGTAAACATTTGATGAAGGGCTCTTTACTCTTTATCTCCCACCAGCAACTGAATGGGGTGTTTGTCAATATCAAGAGATTGTGATAAGATTGTGGGATAATGACGGTCCACAGTCGCCAACAAACTAAACTCACAACATAGGGAGATCTAAAGGGGCTTATGACAGAAGGCCATGTACTTTCCATGTTTCAGTCTGATACAATAACTCACGTAGTCAACTCCTCAAAACAGTGTTTAGACACAACACAGAGCTCAATCCTTCTGGAGACCAAAGTACTACATTATGATGATGTGACGTAGTCAGAGGAGTAGACACTGACAGCAGTGTCACAACAGAACAGGTTACATGTTGATAATGATGATGTAGTAATGAAGGTTACAGGTGAAGCACAGGTGGTGTTGTGACTGGGTGCTCACTGAAGGCTGCTTAATAAGAATAAATCAACTGTCTCTTTATTTTTCAATTGTCAATATGTATTGCCTCATGGTCATCATATCCTCACTCTTCCATGTAGGAATGTTTGGTTCTAAAATGACACAAATAAAACAAGTAAATACATGATGTATACAACTGTGCTGGAAATTAACCATGAACATTAAATATCAGAGGAAATAAACGGCATTAAATACATATGTATCAATAACCAAGTATTACATACAGGTGTACTGTCATCTAGTAGTTTAAAGGTGAACCCTTTGGTGTTCGTCCAAGAAACAGCAGAATGAGGTGGAAATATAAATATGATAACAGCAACAACTCTGCACAGACACATTACTTTGATTAATCTATATTAGCAACTGTGTTGCATTAAACAATGCAACGATTAAGTGACAAGTTGATTCTTGCTGTGTACATGAATATTAAACTTCATGTAGTCACTACTGTCGCTAAAATATCCAGGTTTAATTATTTATTATTTATATTGACTAAATAATATTATTCTAACGTTACCCTGCCATTTTGTTGCATCATAGAACACTGTAAATACGAATATATATCACTGGCTTTTATTTTGACTTTCATTTTAAGCACTTCCGTTCTGTCGTTTTGGGTTTCAGACGACAGAAACGGAATACAAGTGTTTTTCCATTTTTTCGTTTTTTTCTTTCAAACGGAAAACTAAAAAAAAACACGTTATTTCCGTATTCCGTATTTGGAATGAAACGAAAAAACAAACTAACAAAACGTACACGGATCGTACACGGACCCGGTTTTCGTAAGCTCCGCTCAAAAACAACTTTCACTTCTCATTGGTTAGCTTTTCAAGAAATACATTGTGGGATCTTCTCATTGGCTCAGCCATCTGTCCGTTGGTCGGTGGGTGGGCGTCCCCATATGATCGTGTCATCACTCCGGGCTCCATCTTTCTCTGCGCCATCGTTCCCCAGGTTCTCAGGGGGTCCAACATGCCCCTCTGTCGGCTTCCCGTCCTTCTCCGGGCAGGGTGTGAAATACCTGACAGGGAAACAAGCATCTTCACATTCAAATCTCACACAAAGGGTTCTTCAACCATTGAACAATCTGCACAGAGATATCCTTCAATGACATGCAAACCAAGATACAAAATACATTACAACTCTACAAAAGGAACCATAAATTACCAAATTAAAACCAGGCTGCTGCAAGAAGACGTGTAAACTCATGTTTACAATGTTTACTGAGGGAATAAATCAAGAGGGACGATTTTTTTAAATCGGCAGTGTTGACCCCTGCCGGTCAGTATAAAGATAAACGACACATGTGGAAGTCTTGTTGTGTTTTGATGTGAATATGAATCTGTTGTCTGAGTGCCTTCGTGTCGTTAAAATAAAAAATACAGATATAAATAAGACGGGATGTCAGGCTAATCAATGGTCTGGTCTGTTATGCACAATGGACTTAATATATTTTAGGTCCATTACTCTGGAGTGAGTAAATACTAATGGAAATTAATTCTGATTACTTATGTGCCAAGTTCCTACTCTGCTAGAAACCGCATCTTTATTACATGTTGAGAGACCCAGAGACTAACCACAACTCCTTCACAGTAAATTGGCCCCAGTTTCTTGTGTGTCAGATAGTAAGTGGAAATTTAAATAAATACAAGTTTGCAGGACCACACGATGAGCGATGACCTCTATAAGTCTGGGCCACGGGGGCACTTTCTTATTTGGCAAAATTGGTAATCTGACCTTGCTCTAAGGGTTGCCAGTACAATTGAATATTATTTTGCATTTCACTCAGTAAACTTCAACAAGATTGCGTTTGTGCAGTTTCTCCACAAGTTTAACTCCAATGCCACGGAGCAGTTTTGAGAGGTTTTTACACACAACTGACCATCAGGCACTAAAACATCCTCTGCTGTGCCTTCATTGACTCTTTCTCTCTCTAAAAGTCTGCACACGGTCTCGGGGCCCTGAAGGTACCATTTCCTGCCATGCTTTGATCAAGGGAGCGTCTTATGTCCTGGAAGGTGTAAGTTGGCTTGGCAGCTTTCCATATTTATTTGTGATTTAATACAATACAGTCAACCATAATAGCTGACAATGTAGCACCGGGCAATATGGAGAAAATACATTATCACAATGTCTACTACAAAATACCTTGATAACAACATTGTGTTTGACAATTGGTGTAGATATTGTAACGGACTGAGGGAATGTTATGAGTCCCGTGTCTTCGCCGCCATGTGTGACAAACTGGGATCCCACAAAACCCGCACGACACCCCTCCATCCACAGAGCGATGGGCTGGTCGAGAGGTTCAACCGCACGCTGGCACAACAGCTGGCCATCGTGGCAGCTAAACATCAGCGCGACTGGGACGACCACGTGCCTCTGGTGCTGATGGCTTACAGGTCTGCGGTGCAGGACTCCACTTCCTGCTCTCCTGCCCTTCTCATGCTCGGCAGAGAAATCCGGACGCCAGGGGAGATGATGATGGGGAAACCTCCTGACGCCCCTGCAGGTCCCACAGGGCTCGACGATGCTCGGAAACTCCAGGACCGCTTGGAGTCGGCCCACGAGTTTGCCAGGAACCAGATGCGCAGTGCGGGCGTAAGGCAAAAGAGGAACTACGATGTGCACGTTAGAGGACGCCATTTTGAAGTCGGAGAGCTGGTCTGGGTGTATAGCCCTCAGAGGAAGAAGGGCAGGTGCCCAAAGCTCGACAGTGAGTGGGTGGGGCCCTGCCGAGTCCTGGAGAGACTTGGAGAGGTGGTGTACAGGGTCCAACTGCCACCACGAGGAAGGAAAGTCGCTCTGCATCGAGACAGGCTGGCCCCTACCGGGCACATCCACCCCATCAGGACAGAGCCTGGGGCACGGGGAACCCTGGACTCAGCCCAGACTACCCCAAACCTTTTCCCCAATGGGCCCCACCTTTTCCCCCGCTTCACAGTTAGCTCTTGGTGTGGCCCCGCCTCCTCCCTTCCCCCCTGCCTGGTCCCAGCGTCCCCTCAACCCTTTTCCTTCTCCCCAGCGCCGGCGGCAGCCTCAGAGGAACCGGCAGGCCTGACCACCTGAGAGACTTTGTTTGCCCCTCGAGGCGAGGGACTTTGTGGGGGGGGTAGTGTAACGGACTGAGGGTCGTCTCAGCGAGTCCGTGATGACATACATAAGCAATGGGAATATGGTCAAATGTCAACTATAATATAATATCATACTTTTGGGAATGTTTCAACTGTTTCATTTATTTTTGAGTAGACAATGAGACCACCCCCTATTTAAAGGCCACTGTGATGAAGGGCTCTTTACTTTTATTGACGGTCCACAGTCGCCAACAAAACCAACTCACAAATATAGGGAGATCTAAGGGCTATGACAGAAAGGCCATGTACTTTCCATGATGTTGATAATGATGATGTAGTAATGAAGGTTACAGGTGAAGCACAGGTGGTGCTGTGACTGGGTGCATGCCCCTCTGTCGGCTTCTGGTCCTTTCCTCCGCAGGGGTGAAAATACCTGGGAAACAAGGAATAAATCAAGAGGGACGATTTTTTTTTCGGTGCAGTGTTGACTCTCCGGTCAGTCATGTGGAAGTCTTGTTGTGTTTTGATGTGAATATGAATCTGTTGTCTGAGTGCCAGGCTAATCAATGGTCTGGTAAGTCTGGGCCCACAGGGAGCAGTTTTGAGAGGTTTTTACACACAACTGACCATCAGGCACTAAAACATCTCCTAGTCAACCATAATAGCTGACAATGTAATATGGAGAAAATACATTATCACAATGTCTACTACAAAATACCTTGATAACAACATTGTGTTTGACAATTGGTGTAGATATAAAGACAATTGTGTACAGGCAAATATTAAAATAGCTTTTTTTCTTCTCTTCTGTTGTCACATTCAGGCCATATAAACAATATGTTTTTATTGATGATATAAAAAGTTGAAACTATCTAATCCTATCCCAACAGTTGTTCAAGTTTGACATGTATTCTACATGTAACGAAAAAGTAGCACAAATTGCTCTGCTTCACCACTAGAGGGCAGAAGCTCACTGCGCAATCAGAACCCTGAATAAGAACCGGCTTCCGGACGTCTCCACATGAGGCCATGTGGTCCTGAGGAGAGCCGAGGAGCAAGCAGAGGAGTCGATCCTTGTGCGGTCCTCTTGGGAAATCTTAAATCAAATGACACATTCTCAAATAGGTCGATCCACATCAATTTAAACCTCCACGAATTAAACAGGCAGTGTGTTGACATCTATTAAGCCTTGACTTCAGAATACGCTGCATGATCTCGCCTTGTGCCAACAGCAGACTTTATTGCTTACATTTTATTTTCGATCAGCGCGTGTTGGAGCTACTTTTACTTCCACGCGGATAAGTTCACATCATTGGGGAAAAGCCACTGGTTTCCAGAACACCATCTCTTTGTTGTCTCCCGGTCCACTTTGGAACAGGACCACAGCTTGGCAAGACCTGGCTGGGAGGGAGAGTCACGTGACTCTGCATCTGCTCTCAGTTGTGGCACCATAACCACGCAACGAGAGAGAGAGAGTTGAGGAGGAGCTTGCAGCGATAAAATTCACTCCACGCGCCATCAGCACCAACAACTTGCAGTCTACCCATCCATCCTCACCTCTTACTCTCTTACTCTCTCTCTCTCCAGCGCACTTCCTTTTTGCGAAGGCACACTGGCGTTTTAATCATTTAGTTCATTTTTCTCCAACCGTCGGAAGGTGCACAGGTGCATCCCGCGGTTAGTACTCGCTCCCCGCTTTGTTGATAATGGTCACAACCCCCGCGGTCTCAAGGTGGAGTCACCGCGCGTATCTCGTATCGGTGCGCTTCTCCAGGGGCTGGGATGCGCACCGGGCACCTCCCGCTTCCTGCCTAGTTTTGGGTCTGAGCAGGACTCGAGCTCTGTCCCGGGGCGCCGAGGCAGGAGGACCCAGTCGACCCGGAGCAGGATGCCGGTGATGAGAGGGCTGCTGGCCCCGCAAAACACCTTCCTGGACACCATCGCCACCCGCTTCGATGGCACCCGTGAGTAAACACACGGGAGCCCTCTCGTGATCGGTTCTACCCAGCACACACAGTCCACACAGTTCACACGCAAGAGATAAAAACAACAACAACACATACATGAATGTACTTTAAGGTGCACGTTTAAAAGTTATAAAGGTGTTCACCTTTTGCTTCTTAAAAACTTCAGTTTCTTAGCAAATGTTTACTTGTCTGCGCAAGATGGGCTGCGCACGAAGAAGCACACACGAGTGTTCACTAAGTTCCACACGTGCACAACAGTAGCGACTCTTGGTCTTCAGACTGGTCAGTATAGTCATCGGACCACCGAGTGGTTTCTAGTTGACATACAATCCAAGGAGTCGAGAGACTTCGCTTTGATTTTTGCCCACTGTTGTAGTTTGTTATGACCGAGTCTTCCTCCAGTTCCTTTGTGCGCCACTGTGTCCGTTGTGCACGCACGCACGCACGCGCACACACGCACACACATACACACACACACACACACACACACACACACACACACACACACACACACACACACACACACACACACACACACACAATGTTGCAGATCAAACTCCAAGCTTTTCTGCCTCGCGTATACCCCTGAATGGGTAGCTATAGATATAGAGAGAGATCGGATGTTCTTGTTTGTGTTGTTTAGCTTCTTTGGCGAGGGTGTCTTGAGAACAGATGCAATGAGCAGCCCGTGTGTGTTTGGGGCCCATGCTGAGGAGGTGGGCGGGTGAGAGATGCTCATATCGTGCTCGGTATCGCCTGCGTTGATTATTCAGGATGATGGGAGTCTGTGCAAGTGGGGCGAGCCAGTGTCCCCCCCCCCCCCCTCCCTCTAAAAACAGTAACAGTATATGTGGCAACATGATAGAAGAAGATTCAGAACTCGCCTAAACCCCTCTCTTCTCTCAACTACACATTGACCAAAGACACAGGCACCATTGCCTCTGTGTTTTGTGCGGCAGGACATTTGAATTCTCCCACTTTGATATGCAAAGTGAGTTGTTGGTGCCGGATCTGATGTTGGGTGAAGAAGAAACTCTATAACTTCTCATATACTCCTCCACACTCACACTCATGTCTGCCATACGACCAGTCTTCAAATACTGCAGGTCGACACTCTAATTATATAGTCTGCTTTCATCCACACCCCCCAACTCACACAAGCACAATCACACACACACACACACACATACACATCAAACACACACAACTCACGTATGCTCGCAAACAAATCCAACAGTAGGATTGAGATGATCGTGTTTTATTTATTAGCTCTCATTGTGACTATAAGTGGTCTTCTTAAGGCACGCCATTTGTATTTCTCTGGCTTAAAACACCGGCCGAAGGCTGATAATTATACATCTCCAGCAGTACAATGAGCAGTCATTGTAATTAACTCGTATGGCTGTCAAGAATTCATCGTGGCCTTTCTGCTTGTCAGAAGGAAGAGGAGGATGAGGGGGAGGGGAAGGAGAAGGAGGAGAGGGGGTGACAATGAGAGGTTGCTGGGGGTTGGGGAGGGCGGGAGAGTGTGTGTGTGTGTGTGTGTTTGTGTGTGTGTGTTGCATGATGGGAGAATATGGTCTCGCTGTGTCTGTTGGGAAGTGCAGGGTGGGGGTGTTGGCCATGTCTACAAATATGAATGTGTTATTGGTCTATAGTTGGGACAAACATGCAGCTATGTGTGTGTTTTACATTTTTTTAAATGGAGCGATATTCATACATCACATTAAATCAGACACTTGAGGGAGAATGCAGTTATGTGTCTATCTGTGGGGCTGATGGGAGCTGTGTGTGTGTGTGTGTGTGTGTGTGTGTGTTTGTGTCTGTGTGAAAGAGAGAGAGAGAGAGAGAGAGACAGACAGAGAAGAACAAAGGTGTTTGCAGTGATAGTGATCAAAAGGCAGTCATGATCACTTTAAAAAGCCTCTCATCTCTGCCAGACGCCGTTTCCTGGAATTGCTTCATTTCCCCGGGTTGAGGACAATCAGCTGCTTTGGTGCTTTGGTTCAGTCACTCTCGATATTAATGAATGCACGCAGGATTCACAAATGTGTTCTGTGATTCAAATCGCTCTCTCTAAAGAACCAAAGTCACCATTACACTCACGGGTCATCTAATCTGCACACTCATTTAGTTTAACCCTTGTGTTGCCTTAGGGTCATTTATACCCGAATCAATATTACACCCTCCCCCCGCCTTAGGATTTTTGGACCCCACCCCATTATGTTGTCGGGTTGTCTTTCTTTCAACAAACAACAAACAAAAAAGTGCCACACTCAAACTTAACAATACAAATTGTAAAATATTTCTGGAGGTTTTTAATTGCTGGTCCAAATTGAACCCCAAAGTAAAAAATATTAATATAAATATAAAAGGTAACAGGAGGGTGAAAAATTTGAATGGTCAAAAAAACAAAAAAGCGAGGAAGAGTAATATTGATTCGGGTCAAAATGACCCTAAGGCAACACAAGGGTTAAATATTCAAACTGTTGAGGCTGCATTTACAATCTGCCCGTTGTGCGTGGACTTCACTGCCAATCGTGAGACTCCCCAACAGAGCCAATCAGACGTCTCCTCCATTTCCAAACAGCAGGAGCTTCTGCTTCCATGTGACTCATGTCCACTGGTTTCCCCCGAACTCGCTGTGGCCCAAATTCGACACCCGAGTGGCGAAGTCGGGCTGGGAGTGTGCAGGTCCAACCCTGGTTAGCTTCAGGTGCATGACGACATCAACGTCTTACTGTGGAAAAAGATAATTTGTACACCTCCAGCAAGCTCTTTGATCGGCTGTCTTTTTGAAACATGCTGAGGAACTTGTGCATTTGATTGAGCGCTGCTCCTTTCAAACCTGATATCAGCGCTTTCTTTATTCCCAAATCTAAAATGCATTATCCCATCTTGAATAATTTATTCAGGCAACATGAGACCGGGGCCTTCAATGGCTTTAAGGACTCTGTCAACTGCCTGCTGGGACTGAATGAATTTAACCTGCAGCAAAGTCATTTTATTTATTTTTTAATCACAATGACATAGAATCTGCACTTAATGTGGTAGATGACATCACAGCAGATATTGATTCACTTTATATGGTCAGTATTCACACCAGGACAATTAGTCAATTCATCAATTAGTCCCTGAACGGAGAATGTATAGACAACTATTCAAATAATCAATTAAAGTTATTTTTAGAGCTCATTTTCCAAACACTGGCGGCTCCCAGCTTTTCAAAACTGATGATTTCTATTCTGTTTTATATCAATAGATTTTGACGGAATTCAGTTCAAAGACGTCACCTTCAGGTTTTTCAAAAGCGGTGGTGTCCGTTTTAAATGAGTTTTGGATGAAGTAAAAAAAGAAAAGAAAAAAGGAATTGTTAAAGGAATCGATAATGAAATTGATTGCTCCTGCAGCCCTAATCTGCGTTGGACACTGATAGTGTATTGGATCCGTGCTGCCCAACCTGAAGCCTTACACATTACTGCTAAACGACTGAACGCACACACTCTAATCTGTTCAAGAGATGAGAGAGATGCATACCAGGTGTCAAACTGATAGTATTTCACTGTGTAAGGGGGATCTAAGTGGGGGAGGGGTCTGGGGTTTGCATTATGTAAGCATTTGCATTTGACACAAATATGCTCTGATCTAGAGCTGCTGGCTATACGCATACATCAGCAGATCACCACTGCTCTTCCAGCACAGAAAATTGGAGCGAGAGTTGGTGTTTGTTGACACAGGATTCAGAGCAATCATAAATAAGCAAACAGGCTCCCAGGTAAACGGCGTTAGCTTTGTCGGCACTGTTATTGCTTTTAGGCACCGTTAGCCGCAAGCAGCCGGCACGCCGAGAGCCTTCAGGAGGCAACAGATGTGCTCGGCAGTTTGACGTAGCAGCGTCTGAATCATACACTGGGAGAACGGTGATTATATATATATGTGCCTATTCATACACACACACACCGAGTTCTCTGTAAATCTATATTTATTAATTTCGCAATCAGTGGTTTCAATAGAACCATTATTTTATATTTGCTACTTTGTGAAAATTACAGTCTGGAGGAAACAGTGAGTCCTCTGAAGACTCACCGTAAACCTCATGCATAGTTCAATCAATGCTTGTTTGTTGCTGTGCTTCCTAAATAAAAAGGCAACAGCTGTGTGGGGCTAAACGAGCCAATTGGTCCTATTAATTGAGTGGGTCTTGGCTCGGTCCTAATCAGGTTAGGGCGTGAGCCCTGCACATCACGTGGACATGTCTGGACCAGCGCTCGGCACAAGCTGCAACCAGCCTGCTCCTTCTCTCGGGCTTCATTTTTTTAATCCAAGAGGAGGTTTAGCTGGATGGAGACAGACCAGTGAAATGGCATTTAACCTCATCATTGTGTCGTCGTCGTCGTCGTTGAAGCCTGACCGTTGCTGATCAAGAAAGAAAAAGGCTTTTACAATCTCCAACATTTTCCCTTATTTATCTGAGTCTCAGCCTGGTGTCAGACTGTCTCTTTCCAGTTCCTCTGTTACACCTACACTTATTTAAGAATAGAATAGAATTAAATCCGCTGGGCAACCAATGTCTTTACGGCTCGCGTTGACAATTTCACTCCGATGTCGGGGATTTACCGAGACATCCCACAGCTGCAGCAAATTAATTAGGTCGTAAATGAATTAAAGTGTTACCTGGACTGATGGATGGCTTAGATGTTAAGAAGAGCAGATTAACCTATTTTACAATAATAGAGGTGGATTGCACCATTTTTACATTAAAGGTCTTTCGCTTCCGTCTCCTCAGCCTCATCACACATACAGTAATACTCACTTTGCTCCAGTGCCAGATAAGTTTATTTCGTGTTTCTCTGCACCAGCTGAGATAACTTAAATGGTCTCACTCCCCTCATCTCTCTGTGCCGCGCCCCTCCTTCGGTCTTTCTTTAGTAGCTCTCCAACTCACCCGACTCGCCTGATTTTGTGCATGCGTGTCTGTGTGCATATACAGTACCTAAGTGAGAAAACGGCGGCAAGGAGACAGGCTGTCACCACTTTGCCGTGCCTCTGTATCTGTGCACATCTGTCCCTGTTTGTGTGTGTGTGTGTGTGTGTTTGTGTGTGTGTGTTTGACAGCACAGATTAGCGGTGAAGCATTGTTGTCTCTCAGGTGTGTGTTTCCCCTGTGGTGCACCCCCACACGCCTCCACCGCCTCCCCCTCCTTCCGGCTTCTCGGCAGGTGGAAACCGGTACGATTATGAGCTTGATACTCCTAAAACCGGCTCTGTCACCGTGTGCCAGATCACCGATTTAAAAGGGTCAAGAGTCAGCCGTGCTAGCTGCTCGCTGGGACGCCTTAGACTAAATGGCGGGTGTAATGTCGACTGCTTTGCATCAAACTAAGCGAACATTTGCCAGTTAGCACTAAGCTAAAGCACAGCTCGGGATCCGGGTCGATGCCAGCGTTTTATTAGGCGGATCGGACACGACTGAATGTCTGAAACTCTGAATCAATCCATCCAGTACAGTAGATGTGGAGATATTTCAATCGAGAGACACGGCACACGGATTATCAAATGTTGACTGAATGGTGGCTAAAGTCAAAGAATCCTCTGGGGACCATAAACTTTCATGGCATGTGTTTCAGCGCGGACTAACGGGTCGATCCTTAGATTTAGAAAAAATAGACTTTGACGCAGATCTACTATTGCACAGATAAACAATGTATTGTGTTGCTGTGTCAGTGAGTGAGTGAAGTGTTTGTGAACGAGACAAATGGTTAATGATGAGAGTGGCATTATGAATATAGTTCCAATGACAGCATCAATCAGCATTTCCAGTCAGTGGTCTGATCACAACTCAGTGCTTCGATTATAGGAAAATACATGGGGTTGTTTCTTCTTCTTCGATAAAACGCATGATTTGTAACTACATTACACAAGATGGCGCCAATATTCATAGGAATTGAAAAATAAAGGTGAATCAAAGAGTGACTCAATACAAGTAAAAGTGTCCGTGCTTGTGTTTGCCTGCAGGTCGCAATCTGCTTCTTGTTGTCACGACAGGACCAAGCAGGGAGGCGGGAAAGAGAGAGAGGCAGAGAAGTGATCGATGGAAGAGACGAATAAATACGGATTTGTAGGTAATGAGGAGGACGAAGGGAAGTAATAAAAGCTGTTCAAGGTACCGGCAGATGTGATCAAAATGCAACAACAATGGATATAAGAGCGGGAAAGAGAGATTGAGAGATCAGGGTTTAGGCAGAAATGTATTTTCGTCGATAATGGTGGCAATAATTATAAGTAAGAGAACGTTAATATTTCCATATTATTGCCAGTAAAACTGACAATCAGAGATAAAATGGAGGGATTTCAAACGAGATCTTTACTTGAGATCCTAGTCTCGAGTCTAGTCACTCTCGCTCATTCTGCACAGTAAATTTATGAAAGCAGTTATGCTGGGAGCCACGTTGTTATTACTCTCTTCTTGTGCAGTCGGTGACCTCTGACACGGCTGCAGGTAGCAGGTACTCACTCTCCCTTCTTTCCTGCTGCTGGTCTACTAACGCCGCATTAAACTCTCTGACACACCCTGCAGGAATCCACTGGAGACTCACATGTGCCACATTGCACCGCCTGCATAATATATCTCACCGAGTTATACGAGGGCCCGTCCATTAGTCATGAGGACGGCGATAGGGACGGCGAATTAATAAAACCATCAGTTAGGCCGGCACGCTCTTCAGATAATTTATAATCAAGAGAGCACTCGACGAAGTGAGCTCACTTCATTATTTCTGAATTCTACAATCTCCTCTTTGCACCCGGAGTCAGATTATGAAGTTGATGAACGACGAGAGCAATCTGCTCGCTTGCTGAATCAGGTCTCGGATCATTTCCAGTGTCCATATACAGAAAATGCTCCTAGAGCTGGAACACGAAGGCCCACTGGGCTGTTTTCTCTTGCTTAGAAGCACATGGTCACCTTTGGTCATGTGACATCCATTCATTTCCTGGAGATTTACCGGTAACCGAAACCTCCACCATTGACCCAAAAATCATGGCTCTTGTCTTGAAAAGCTGTTTATCTGGCGGAAGTTGATGTAAGGCAGGAACACACACATATACACACACATATACACACACACACACATACACACACACTCTGGCTACATCGTTTCTGAAGGCAGTGGGGTAGTCGAAATTAATAGCTACCCAAACAGTCGTATATTATTTACAATGGCGGTCTGTTTAAAATAATCAATGTGGATGCTTTCACCACCCACGTGTTGGTGACATGGTGATTTCTGAAAGCAGCATATGTCGTGGCTTAAAAGGATTCCCAATCATAGAGGATAAGGTCTGGAGAACTGGTAAGACTTTTATTTTACGATTTGCTTTATTTCTCTGAATCTTTGTTTGTTTTGGAAAACAATATATTCTTTAACTGCTGCAAACCTTGTGCAGTAGGCTGGTCCAGAATTATGTATATCCTTTTTCCCGATGACAGTTTCAATTTCCGATTTGAAAACTGTTTACGATATGTGGAGGCGGACCCAAATGCAGACCAGGGCCCTATTCCTCGTCTGTGGTTCAACTAAGTCCATCAAATGTTCTATTAGGCAGCTTAAATTAGCCCGCCGTTTGAAATCAGGCAAGTTCTGAACCGTCTAAACCCCGGTGATCGCTCGTTGTAGACCTGTTATTTTGTATGATCCATCGATTTATGAAAAGTAAAGATTCTTTGCAACGTTGTCAGCGTTGGGGTCCTCTATCTCGGTGGTGAGATAGATAGATAGATATATACTTTATTAATCCCCCAAGGGGAAATTTGTCGTAGCAGTAGCAGCACCAATAAACCAAACACACATGAATAAAAAATAAAAAATAAAATGTAAAATATAAAAAACAGGGATGAAAGATATAGAAGCATACAAAGCAAAATATAAAATAAAATATATATGTATACATACAACATATATGCATACACAATACACAATACTAATGACAATTAAACTAAATATAAAAACACCAAATATAGACAGTGTGCAAAATGCAAAGTGTGTGTATGTGTGTAGTGTAGATCAACATACTACAGTGCAGCTACACACATGACAACAATATGTGAAAATGCAACGTCGACCTCCTGCATTAATCTCTCTCGTACTCTATTCAGTCGCCGCAGCTCTACCGACTCTATAGCTTCAGAGCCACTCCATTCATTGCAACCCGGTGACTTTGCTGTTGGGAAGGACTTCCAGAGGAAACACTGGAACTCCAAATGGTGGCTAGTCCGTCCCAAATTATCCTCACCACTCACACAGCCGTGAATCTCATAGATTGATTCTGCTGAAACACCAAATGGCTCTTGATTATTTAATGGCGAGAACAGGAGGTGCGTGTGTGACTCTCATCCCAGATAATTCTGACAACATCCCGTCCGTCATTACTGCACTCGAAAAGATCAGAGATGTATTTGGGCCCTCGGATCCTGCGGGGTTTTCATTTAGTGAATGGCTAAGTGATAAACTAGGACCGTGGGGAGCAATGTTAGTGAGATTCTGATCCCTGTTTTACTTGCTTTTGGAGTAATATTGTGTCTTTGACATGTGTGAAAGCGCTAATGTACAAATGGATTGGGACTACAGTGACAGGTGAAGTTGGACGCAATGTCAAATTAGAGAGATGATTTCTGATCCCAAATCCTTTGCACAGCAAATATGTGAACAAGAGGGCTGAAAGAACAAGGTGCATTGTTAAGAGGAACTAGTGCGTGCCAATTGAATGCATTCTGCATGCAACAGGAAGCACTTTGTCAGCCAGCTGCCCTATGTACCACAAGTAAAACAGAACAATGATCCTTTCTGATGCTCTGATGTTTTATTAGTATAATCCTGTTTACGGGAAAACAACACCAAGTCTTTTGTTGACGGAAACCAAAGCCAAAGTTCTTTAAAAATAACAACATGACCCCATAGGTGATGTAGGGGAGCCACAGAACAGCACCACTCAGTGTACATATATAGTAATATGTTCAATTATCACATGTGGCTCTTACAAGCTGTAATAACCAGCTCTAAATCCAATTAATAATTCTTATATTTTAAAATACCACCAAGCCATCAGCTGTAGTGCGACTGTAGGAAAAGGAAAAATAGGTTTATTGTGATTTCATACTTTACAGTAGAGTAAACAAGAGAAGAGAACGATTTAAAATGACCATAAAATGACCATAAAAAACCAAATGCTCTTCAGAGGTTAAGGGGTACTTGGTAAAAGAAATTGACAGAATGTTGAAGGCCGTTCATAAAGCCGTCTATGTTAATGGCACAAGATGCCTACATTATGTTTGATCTCGTTGTGAAAATCGTACATCAATACATGTCATTTCAAAAAGCTGCTGCCCATACACGAGCAAAAGAAAAACCATGAGCTCCGCCGCTCCGTTTAGCATCCTATGCACACACAACAGCCGTTAGACCTCGGCTCCCATCCAGACCGTCACTTCTTGATGTTCAGCTTCATATAGAGTCACGTGTGTCGAAACCTTCGACTTAAAGTCGCCATACGAGAAACGAAAGGAGCGAATACAGCCGGGCTGCTTTGAACCAGATGCCAAACGCCGCATGATGCGTGAGTCACTGCGCCCCCAACCTGCACAGATCAGAGGGCGTTTTCATGTTCTCTCCCGGTGAGGTGGAGACCATCGCTTGCAGATACTGCAAACATGTCGTGTGAGGTGCTATTTATTCTACCGGGCAATCAGTCGAGACGCAGGCACCAGTTCTTCAGCTTTGGAAAACGGCCTCGTGATCGTTTCCAAGCAGCCGGACGCCAGAAAGTTCACGTCTACAGAAGAGTTGCTGTGGGCTGTACGGCACTCTGAAGTCACCAGATGGAGCATGATGTCCCCGAGAGGATCCTCCTGCCTCCCGCGATAGGATATCATTCTGTCATAGACGCAAATATGTGCATAAACAAGGACGAGAGGAGGACGCGATGTCCCGACGAGCTCTGTACTTTGAGGAGAAAGAAACCAGAGAGGTGACACCCAGAGCTGTTCTCAGCGTCTGAAAAGCAGAATTCATCGGGGATCGACACTCAGTGATTTGCTTTCCGAGCACATCATTAAAGGGAGAAAACAGATGTTTCAATTATCATCGATATAATGTTTGCAGCCAGCTCCATCCGTGGTTCTACACAGCTGAAATCTGCCAACGGGGATTTATGACTCCAGCCTAAACCAAACATGTCATTGCCAAGAAATTATTTTATTAACTTCAGCTTTGTTTGATCACCAGCAGTCGGCACAAATTTGGGTACATTGGAACTGCAGCCGCAACAAAGTCGACCGAAATGTGATCCCACGACTGTACACAGGCAATAAACGAATAAACCGAAGCGTTCGAGCTGCTTTTACACCGCGACACTTGACAAAAAATGGACTAGCTTTCTATAGATGTTATGCCTGCTGCCAACCTTTTCTACAAATGAGTTTTTTCCCATATTGAACAGCTGCAGCACTCAAAAACATTCTTGTAATGAACCTATTACTTCATATATTTCTAGCCATGCTAGCAGCTAAACAGTCTGAAGCAGGGTTGCTCTCACACTTTTTCAGCATGCAAGCAACTTATAAAATGACCAAGTGAAAATAATCTACCTACGGTTGCTCCGTTGCGCGCAGACACGCCGGCATCGGAGCTCTGCGGCGCGCGAGACGGCGAGCCGAGAAGTGTTCACGCGACACGTAGAGACAGAAATGACATGCTGCTGTGTAGAGACGATCAATAACAGACGTTTAGTTTAATAAAAGAACAAAGACGTGCTCTTTAAGAAAAGGGACCTTAAATTACTTCTATAGAGAAAATTACAGGGGGCGGGCGGAGATTTCAGGGGGGCGGGCCAATTTTTTAAAATGTCATGCGATCTACTAATACTACGCGGCGATCGACTGGTAGATCGCGATCGACGTATTGAGCACCCCTGGTCTGAAGCATAGCATGCTGAGGTTAGCATTCAGCTCGAAGCGCCGATGTGCCCGAGTACAGGCTGCTCCTACAGACCATGAGTCTTCTAAACAACACGTTAAAGGGCATGTCCATTATTTTCGGTGGCTTTTGTATAATTTTGGAGCGTCCCAATGGTGCTCCTTATGCGTTCAAATCCGAAATCGTGGTCTATGTTTGCATGTTTAAGGGTCAGAATGCTATTTTCACACGAGTTTTCTGCACATGACCTGATGCATTTTTGTCAATGGAGTCGTGGGGCCCTGAAGCCATTGTATTGCTCTCTTCAAAGCCACGAAACTCCATCGACAAACACCTCTCAGAGTGCTGGAGTAAAAAAAATCCCAACTAACCCTTTCAGTTAACGTTGACTCAGCGGGTGCTAGTGTTCACATTATTCATAACTTATAACTGTTGATTACTTTGGTAACTTACGTCACGACTTTTTAATACCTGGGTGGACGTTTACATTTGAGAAACTCTGAAAGGAAATCAGAAAGTTTAAAGATTCAGAAAAGAAAAGGCTGCATAGATGAGGAACAACGGGTGACCTTTTTTTATTTTTTTCATTTGAAAGTTTTTCTTATCTTAAAGAAGCATTGTGTTGGAATTGGAAAATAAGGATATCTCAAGTAGCCTGATTGAAGGCAATGCACAAGTGTAATACAAACACCTCCCTCTTTTTTGTATTTAAATGTATTTAACCCTCCTGTTACCTTAGGGTCAATTTGACCCCATTCAATGTTTAATGTCGGTGTTCTTTCGGGTCAATTTGACCCCAGGCTGTTTTTCACTGTGTCAAACATATAAGAAATATCAACTTTTCTATATATTTAAAGGGCTATTTAGGTAGTCAACAAACAAACATAAAGTACCTCACACTTAAACTTGGAAAACAATATAAATTCTAATAATTTTTCTGGAGGTTTTAATTGCTGGGGTCAAATTGACCCCAAGGGTAAAATATGTTAGTAAATGTGAAGGTAACAGGAGGGTTAAACATTGAATGGGGTCAAATTGACCCTAAGGCAACAGGAGGGTTAAAAGCCTTGCTCAGGGGAAAGAATAGATGGTGGCATATGGCGGGGAGGAGAGTTAAAGGTGGCGCAGGGCAGTTGGAGTCTCTTCAGTCAGTCGGCCAGACAGTCCGTCCAACAGACCCGGCGGCGTCAGAGCCAAGTGACCCAAACAGGACTTGGCAGCGAGTGCCTTGGGACTGTCACTCTCCACCTCCAACCTGCTCCCTGAAGACGGACGAGATACTGAACAGCCTTTTCAGAGATTACCGCCATGGCGGTCTCAAAGCACCTTTTAATCCAATTGCGCGCCTGGGTTTTTGTGTGTAAATGGTCTCGCTCCTATTTATTAAACATGTGTTCACGTCCGTTTGTTTGTGTTTGGATATAGATGACCATCGTATTGCATCATTAGGCCGGTCCACCAGTCTCCAGTTTGCCATCTCGCCCTGCTTTTGTGTAATTGTAGCAAATATTGACTTTGGGGAGGGCGACGGGCCGGTCTCTCTGACAGCATCAAAAGGCCAGTGACTAAGCAATGTTCCAATAAAGAAAAACAATGCTGTTTGCCATGGCAGGGCTCGGGGAGTGGCAGGTGGTCAGTGAGATTTGGCCGTGAAAATACATCAGCTGCACCGGTTACTGGACAAGACAGGTTGGCTTGATTTGGCTTTACGAGGTCCCAAACACAAAAGCCGAAGCGTTGTTGTTCTGAGCCTTTTATATTGTCTTCATCTCTGGAAGAGTCAGGCGGGGTCTGTGCTTTAATAGCTCAAGCAGTATGTATTCACAGTATAAAGAAATATCTTCTAAAAAAAGCAACAGAAAGGTCTTATTCTGTATATGGTGGTTTCTTTGAAGGCTGTAAATATGCTTCTGTGCTTTAGACTTGCATTCTCTCTTCTGACCAGCAGAGGGCGACTCCTGTGGTTACAAAAAGTATTCAGATTGTATAGAAGTCTATAGAAAATGTCTCTACTTCTCTGGATTTATTACGTCAGTATACGACGACGACGAGAAGAGACAACGTAGCCTCCTCCGCAGTCCAAATATGATCACTTCTGTTCACCGGACACAAAATGTAAAGATGGCGACGGCTCAAAATGACAAACTCAAGGCTTCAAAACTGGAGTCCATCAACCAATGGGTGACGTGACGTGTCTTACGTATACAGTCTATGGTTGAGAGGAATTAGCTTGTCGATAGAGACGTTGGCCAAAAAGCAGAGCTGCTCTGGAGAAATACGCCACTGTGCTATTAATTCCTCAGATTTTAATATGTTGGGCTCTGACAGGCAGCCCACCTCACTTAGCATGTATTTGTGGGATATTCACTGTTCGTAATATCAGTTTCCTTTCCTTAAAGGAAGACAAGACTGCATTCAAGTGCATTTGTTTGACAACATTAGCCTTTATCCTGAAGGGATATGTAAATGCATGCAAATTAGCAACCACGATGCAGACGAGTCTTATGCTGCGTTCAAGACAACTCCCTCCTGCTGCTGGATAAAGGAAAATAAAAACCGGTACTTCAAGAAGAAGCAGTTGTCTCAAGTCACACAACAATGCGCAAATTGTAAAAACTAAAAGGCAACATTAGGTATATATTTGCCTTGACTTTATAAAATGAATACATACTACTACTGTGTGTGTGTGTGTGTGTTGCTTCATGCGTTGCATTGGTGGTTTCCGACCGTTTGCATTATTTCCACCTTTCTTAATATAGCCGCAATTTTGCCGCTGTGTCAAATTGACGGGGGGGATTTTCTCACGGTTCTCCCTCAGCCAAATTGTTTGAGTGCCCCGGGGCCTCCTGCAGTCAAGTAGATTACACCGTGAGAATTACAAAAATTAAAAACCACCAGGGTGTGTTGAACGTTGTTTATTTCGGAATGACGAGGGTCACTTCACCTTCAGGTTCGGTCCGACTGACGAATCAATGAATAATCGGTCCCACAGTGTTCAATCTGGCTGACCTTTGACCCGCGAAATATCACGGCTCGTTTGATGTCTAATGCCCAGCTGGTCCGAGAGAGAGGGAGACGACTGACATTTAATTCAAGTATCGATTGTTTATACACGTGTGTGTGTGTGTAACCACACAACAAAACGCTTCTGCTGTTGCGTGTTCCTCGTCCGCGTTTGTCAAGAATCTCCACAGTAGTATTTCACAGCTTGTGAAAGCTTCTGTTAGCTCGCCGGTCATTTTATCCCCTGCCCTTCACAGCTCCGCAGCACCATGTCCTGTCCTGCCCGGGTTTGTTTTGCTACATGGCACGAGTATATTTTGCATGGCTGGTTCTGGTTTGACCGCACCATTAGTTTGAGAATCGTGTGATTTGACTCTTCTGGAGAGGAGGCTACTGAATGCACAGCTCCAATAACCGCTTCCTAACAGGACGTCTCGTTGCGCTGCACTCTCTATGTGCTGATTATGCGGCCACGACCATAAACACCCGCGGTTACACTTTTTTGAATACATTAAATAGACTTTGACACGCAGCATGACGCAACGTTTTGTTTCCTCTGTCGAGCCTTTTTTATTTCACTCATGGAGAACACTCAGAGGGGGGAAAAGAAGGCTATGCTTCAGTTAATCCTTTAAAAGAAAGAAGTGGTATTCAGTTTAAACCTCAGGTTAGTGACCAGACGAGGCTGCAGATGTGTTGAATGTGGGGGAAAGTATGACCGACCCTCCGGCGTCACAAACAAAATGAGCAAATGGATTCAGCTGACAAAGAACCGCGTGGCGCTTTAACCCTCCTGTTACCTTCGGGTCAATTTGACCCCATTCAATGTTTAACCCTCCTGTTACCTTTATATTTACTGACATATTTTACCCTTGGGGTCAATTTGACCCCAGCAATTAAAACCTCCAGAAAATTATTAGAATTAATATTGTTTTCCAAGTTTAAGTGTGAGGTACTTTATGTTTGTTTGTTGACGACCTAAATAGCCCTTTAAATATATAAAAAAGTTGATATTTCTTATATGTTTGACACAGTGAAAAACAGCCTGGGGTCAAATTGACCCGAAAGAACACCGACATTTAATATTGAATGGGGTCAAATTGACTCGAAAGAACACCGACATTAAACATTGAATGGGGTCAAATTGACCCTAAAGGTAACAGGAGGGTTAAACATCTAGATCTTTAAAATGCATCATTCATGCAGCAAGATGTGTTTCTGTCAAATGCAATATGTCAATACGTGATGAACATGTGAAGAAGGGAAATAGAAAGCTGGATGTGTACGACCTATGACGAAAAAAATAACAAGAACCCGGTTCGGTTTTGTTGAGTGTGAAACGAGACGCGGCGACTTCTTTAACCTCTCCAACCTCTCGTGAAGCAGGAACAGGAGCCTCCGTGTGTTGTTTTTCAAAAAGTTATTTACCTATAGTGAAGTGGTTTTCGAGACCTTCTCGTCAACGGCTGTAAACGTGCTCCTGAACGTTTTACAGGCCGTGTTTTACGGTTCTGTTTGTGTCACACCGATTCCCAAACGTTCACCTGCTTCCCCCTCCGCTCATCCACAATTCAGAGCGCAGACAATCTTCAGCCAATTTTTCAATCTTCTCTCTTTCACAGAGAGCTCACCTTCTATTTATCTCCCATCACGCTGCAGACATTATACACACCGCATCCAGACTTTGTTATCATGGTGCCTGTGTGTGTGTGTGTGTGTGTGTGTGTGTGTGTGTGTGCGTGCGTGCGTGCGGGACTGTTTGTTGACATGACTTATATTGAGATTAAACTGCACTTTAAAAGCTTGTTGAATTGGAAGCTTTAGAGAGCATATTTTTGTTTGTGCAATAGTGACACTGAATGAAGGAAACGCTGATGCTCAGACCATGTTTGTTTCGGGGTCATGCTGCACATCAATGCACACACACATTTGCATTGTACTTGAATTAATACATTCACGCTTCACAAGGTCACAGCAGCTTCTCCCTCTCTCCCCCACATCGATAACATGTCCAGTTTTCTGTTTGACTTTGGTGTCTTTACGTGTGTGTGTGTGTTTACCTGTGTGTGTTTACGTGTGTTGGTGTGTGTGTGTGTCCCTGGGGATCCACCACTTATTGATTAATGCAAATATACAGTTGAAAACCTGCATATACTGATAAACATCTTGATTAGTATTTTCCCAAAGGCAGAAAAAGCTTCAAAAGTGTAGTAAATGATTCTTTCCCCAATATTCAATATGTGCTGTTAATCTACATTCACATTTTGAATGCACTGTTAAAGGCTCAATGATTCATCTGAAAACCCAAAACAAGACACGTGATAGGAATTATAGAACGATACCATGTCTGTTTACGTATATAATGTCTGTAATTATGAGGAAAAAAATATGGCTTTTTTGTTTTTCGATTACGCACAATGTTCAAAATCACAATGTTGTTGTGTCGGGGCGACTGTGGATCAGCGGTAGAACAGGGGCGTCCTTCAATCAGAGGCTCGGCAGTTCAATCCCCGGCTCCGCTAGGCTAGTCCATGTTCATGTGTCCTTGGGAAAGACACTTGACTCCAAATTGCTCCCGTAGCTGTGCCTGCGGTGTATGAATATTGTATGAATGCTAGATAGTCCTCACGAGCAGGTGGCACTTTGCATGGCGGCCCCTCCCATCACTGTGGTGGCCGTGCGGTGCAAAACACATTACAAGTTCAAAGAGCAATGTAACAAATTAGAATATAATATTCGTAGTCAAATGTTGTCTTGAATCTGCGGTGTTTCGCATTTCCCTGAACTTCCCACTCGCAGCATCGTGAGCCTTCGATGACGCATCACTTTTCTTTTACAAGCGGAGCCTGACGACTGCAATCTGCATCTTCGTTTTCCCTTCATCCTTGACAACTTGATGATTTGTGAAACGAGAACCTCTGGAATGACGCAGTTTAAGCAGCCTCTTGACACATACTAGCTTTGTTGATTTGATGTATTTCAGCACTCGAGACAATCTCCCCATTGAGATCCATTGAGAGGCAAAAGCGCTAAGTGGATGTAACGGGGCTTTCGGACGCAGTGCAGACTAATGTGTTGCTCGCCCATTGTGGCGGAGCAATCAGAAGAGCGAAAAGGAAACAATGCTGAGAGGATTTGATTAGTCATCAACTTTTATGACCCCTGGTTCAACATCTGTCGAGAAAATGCCTTCAGACACCCGTTTTGACGTTTCTATCGTTGCATGACCACACTTACATATTTAACTTGAACTTTATTCATTTGATTATGCTCCCTCGACAGTTCCCTGGGTATGTTTTTAAGAAGATCCCAACTTAGTTCTCCTCCTTGTTATTTGGAGAGGTAAAGACCTGAAGGTGTACTGTATCTCCCACTTGAGTTTGGTTTGGTTCCTAATAGGAAACTCGGGCTGTACGGCTAAGACTGCTGAAGCGAACATCCTGTGCGTGGGCTAGATTAAAGACCAATGACTTATTACCTTTTGATTTAATTTATGCCCCTTAATGTGGAATGGAAAACCTTTAATAACAAGCAACAACAGTTCTCTCTGTGAGAAGATGGGAGTGTGCTCAAAAGCCTGTGAGCTGGAATAAGCCTCTTTTACCCGTTGTGCCTTTGTGGGAAAAGTCCAGCAATGCTCTCTATATTTAATGACAATATTTAGAAATAGTGGGCAGAAAACCTTTTTAACTTTTGCAACTTTTCTCTTATTTAAACAGACTCCCCAACAATAATAATAGGAGTTAACCAGCTTACAATTCCTCCAAAATAGGAAAAAGTTATAATTATATACCTATTAACATACATGTTGCACCTTCTGGTATTCCCACACAGCTAAACTGCGCTCAGTTAAGTTTGCATGGTTTTAAGCAGTTTTAAACGGGATTAACGTTGTAAATTGAGATGAAGCAAAACAAAAAAAGGCAACACAACTACTTGGTTAGGTTTCGTAAAACGTACCTACGTCGGCCAGTCACGTAAAGTTACTACAAGGAACTTTAATTCTGTTAATTTTGGCGGTCTCTCTGGACAAGAATGGTAGTGTGTTTTTCGAAAACCTAATTTTACCACTACAGGGTCCGACAGTTCGACCCGGCCGCACCGATGTCCACACAAAGTTAGAATTATATACAAATTAACATACATCGTGCAACTTCTGGCGACGTTTTGTGCAGCGGTGAGCAGCTTCCAATTGAAAAGGTGTCGAGTCGGGGTCGTTACGAAGACGAACCCGGGGAGACAAAGTGAAAAACAGGCAAACGGGGAGAGAGAAGGATGGCCCAGACGTCGCTGGTCTCTGCAGAGCAGACGGATGGCCCGGCCAACACCAGAGTAGACGGATCGCTCTGGATAGGAACATGAAATATTTAGCAGCAGTAAATGGAGGAGGATGCAGGAGGCAGTGTTGTCCGTCAAAGCCACGGCTGTCTTGACTGGTTTTCATTTGCATTTATTCTAATCACCGTTCACAGAGGCAGCGGTCGGCCCCGTCACCGGAACATCAGTCTCCTCGGGTCCTCTTGTGCGCTGCTTCCACATCTAACCCTCTAACTCAGACCCTTTGGCCCATTAGGGTTTGACGACTGAAGAACGGTCTCAGAAACACAGCTCACTCATCAGCCGTGACAGGGTTTCCCCTCCCCCCCCTCCTTTTCGAGTGCCAGCGGGCCCCCATTGTGCGAGACAGAAGGCGAACGCCAGTGCCCGTGTCATGTGCCCGTGTGACCTCGCCAACGCCTGAGTGACCAGCCAGGATGAGTGCAGACAGATGGGGAACACCAACGGAGGAAAAAGCAGACGCCATACTAGCTTTTGTCTTTATTTTGAAAGCTACTTTGTGAAGTGATGTTTGTTACGTCTTTTTAGTTTTCAGGTCATTTTGTTTCGCTTTCTGCTGTTTTTTTCTTGTTCAAGCCAGTAAATATTAGGATTCGAGTCCTCATCTGTGTGGATCGCACCGCAGCTCTCACTAACTTAAGCACCTTCGAGCACCAGTGACCCACGAGGGAAGAACATCTGTGAAATAAGAAAAAGAAACAAGAAGGAAAGCGATTGAAAATTGACCTTTTGATCGTCTCTGCGACCCAGTTAGCGACCGGAACGGGAGTAAAAACTATAAACGTTTATCCTAAAGATAACTACGTTTTTTAAAACTTAAACCCAACATTTGTTGACACCACGAAAGCCGAACATGCTTCATCATGACACACTAGATGTCCTTATAACGGTGTGCTGTTTACTCGCTTCCCCATTTGATCAGCTTGACATGCCTCACAGGGGAGCAATGGCGATCTGTAATTACGATAGAGCGTTGTCGCTTAACATCTGCGTGTGGATCTCTTCTGACAGCAGAGCTGCAGAAGTTTTTCGTCCTTGTCTCGTCCTCCAAGTCTCTTTTATTTTGGTAACTTGACCTCCATGAATGAGCCAGACTGCTTCCCGCCTGCGCCTCTCATGTCAATCGATTCCTGTGGCATCTGATCATATGACGTGTTAATCCCCTTCAACAATTCTTGATCATAGGTTCTCGTGAACACACACACACACACACACACACACACACACAGTAGTGCAGACATATAGTGTCTCTTTAGGCCTAATATCTACTCCAGCAAAAGCATTTAAATGTGTTGCAGGTTCCAAACCGAGCGGGTCCACAGCTCGGTGACGCAGTCTCGAGTGAGACTGCGTCACCGACCTGTTCATCAGAAATGATTGCAGACATCCGGAGGCTGAATGTATTCTCTGCTGTACTCCAGGATTCCTGGGTGTGTATTTCTCACCCCTGTTGCTAAATACTCAATATTTCATGCGTTGCTGTTTCTTTCCAAAAAAATAAATGAACCTGTTGCCTCAGGTTTTGGTTTCTCTATAGTAACACAATCACTGTAGACACAAGCCTTTCGGTGCTTTCTAACATCTAACAAATGTATGAAATGTATTCATTGTGCATCAAAAACCTGAAATCCCTGCAGTCATGGGCATGTGCAGTTTGACCTTGTGAATGTCACTGGATACAAACTCAACAGGCATCTGTCACAAGGCTCGATGCTCTACCAGTAGAGGTACACTACCGTTCAAAAGTTTGGGGTCATCCAGACAATTTCGTGTCTTCCATGAAAACTCACTTTTATTTATCAAATGAATTGAAAATTGAATATAAAATATAGTCAAGACATTGACAAGGTTAGAAATAATGATAAATATTTGAAGTATTAATTTTGTTCTTCAAACTTCAAGCTCAAAGGAAGGCCAGTTGTATAGCTTATATCACCAGCATAACTGTTTTCAGCTGTGCTAACATAATTGCACAAGGGTTTTCTAATCAGACATTAGTCTTCTAAGGCGATTAGCAAACACAATGTACCATTAGAACACTGGAGTGATAGTTGATGGAAATGGGCCTCTATACACCTATGGAGATATTTCATTAGAAACCAGACGTTTCCACCTAGAATAGTCATTTACCACATTAACAATGTATAGTGTGTATTTTTGATTTATGTTATCTTTATTGAAAAAACAGTGCTTTTCTTTGAAAAATAAAGACATTTCGAAGTGACCCCAAACTTTTGAACGGTAGTGTATCTTACACGGCAAAGACACTCACTGAATCAAGCTTTCTTTTCAATTACGATCTTTTTCGGCTGCCAAAAATGGTGAAAACAAGATATGAGAGAAAAATATTTAGCAATGGCGGTCTTGTTTTGTCTTGCGTCACAATAATCATAATACATTATATTTGTATAGCGCTTTAAAAAGTTACTCAAGGCCCTTTGCACGGTAAAAATAAACAACAGAAGCAATAACAATGTGCACAAGAGAGATGGCATAACATAAACATCAACGGTTAAAGGCAGATTTAAATAAATGGCTGTTTTTAAAGTGGCGAGTGACGCAGAATGTCTCAGGTGATGGGAGAGTGTTCCAGAGGGAGGGGCCAGCAATGGAGAAGGCCCTGTCCCCCCAGGTCCCGTGCTTGGACAGAGTAGGGGGGTGAGGAGTTATAAATCCAGCGCACCTGCGTGGGCGGATCCCCTTGATGGTCCTCTTTCCGGTGTGAGCTGGATTTTAGCTGGGCACATTTCCTTCGTGGCAGTCATGATTGGCTGTTTGTGTTGTTGTTACCTTCGCATTGAAAATGCGGAAGGTTATGTTTTGATCGCCGTGTATTTATTTATTTATTTATTTGTATGCGTGTTATTCGCATAACAAAAAAAGTTTTAAACCGTATCGCATGAAATTTGGTGGGATGATTGGCTATTATCCGGGGACCATTTGATTCGATTTTGGGATCGATCGGGTCAAAGGTCAATGTCAAGGTCATGAAAAGGTCAACATATTCTTGAATCGCATGACATTTGGTGGGATAATTGGTTATTATCCGGGAACCATTTGATTATATTTTGGGATCAATCGGGTCAAAGGTCAAGGTCATGGATAGGTCAAAATCTTCTTTTTACCATAGCAAGGTCAATTTGTATCCAATTGGCATGCAACTAATGCCAACATGTTCATAATTCAATGCCCAATCTTGTGATATGCGAAGGTGTGCGCTCTACCGAGTGCCCGTTCTAGTTGTTGTTGTTGTTTAGGCCACGAGAGCACGACATTGTTTCCAAGAACACGACGTTCTTCATTTTGCTCTCAAAGCGCACCAGGATGATTTGTATTTGACCTCATAAGTCAACAACAATCTTGATCTCAACGTTGACTAAAACAATGAAAACTAAATCAGGATTTCTTTGTTTGCCGACCTGGACCACCTTGAGGTGTCTCCTGCCTTGACTGCTGCGTGGTGCCGGGATCCTTGATGTCACTATATTGTATAAATGCAGAACTGATCTCGGGGACGAAGAGCACCATTCCTCGTCCTTCGTGATCCCGACTGCCGCCGCTCTGCAGAACACCAGCTTTCTCGCGTTGGCGTATCCTTCCACCTCCATTGACATCTCTTGAGTGACTCATGCTCGATAAGACCCGCCTTCTCGACAATCGTCACGATAAAGGGGTAAACGGACTAGCGCTCGTGTAGCTCCTCAGAGCCTTCCCATTACTCAGAAGCATGACACAACATGCCATCCACCGTTTCACGGCCATTCGCACACTGATGCCGTGTGACAGCGCGCTACCTGGTGCGCTAACCCAGTTACTGTTTGCTTTCTGCAGGACAGTATCACTCCGAGGGATCGAATCCAAAACACATTCAAACTGAAACCAAAAACATCAGGAATGTGACAAAATGCTTGTGTTCATCGTCTCTCTCCCTTCCTACAGCTCACATCCACCATTATACCTTCTCTTGGTTTTGCACCTTCACCAACCCTACACAACAAACACACACACACACACACACTCAGTTTTTCCTTATGTTTTAACCTTAGTTTAATAAATTATGTCTGCTTTTTAACCCTCCTGTTACCTTAGGGTCAATTTGACCCCATTCAATGTTTAACCCTCCTGTTACCTTTATATTTACTGACATATTTTACCCTTGGGGTCAATTTGACCCCAGCAATTAAAGCCTCCAGAAAATGATTAGAATTAATATTGTTTTCCAAGTTCAAGTGTGAGGTACTTTATGTTTGTTTGTTGACTACCTAAATAGCCTTTTAAATATATAAAAAAGTTGATATTTCTTATATGTTTGACACAGTGAAAAACAGCCTGGGGTCAAATTGACCCGAAAGAACACCGACATTAAACATTGAATGGGGTCAAATTGACCCGAAGGTAACAGGAGGGTTAAATACAACCTTGCATCCCCCCGAGCCGCTTTGTGGCATCTCCGATTTCCCGCCGTAACCTCGTTTCTCGCATGTAAATACGGTCGATATGTGACGCACGACACCCAAGTCAAATTCAAGCACAACATCACACATCTCAGCAGTGTGTGTGCGTGCGTGATGGTGATAGTGTGTGTGTGTCTTTCCACCCATTTCTTATTCAACGGCTGTTCTCGACCACAGAAATTCAAAGTTGACTGACTGATTGATTTGATCTTAATCTGTAACTGGTTTTATATAAGATCGTCATTAATTTTCCAACATCCACAGGTTGCTTAACATAATTCACACTTCCCACTCCGCACTGGTCCCGGAAGCAGTTATTCCATTAGACGCTGAAAAGGCTTTTGACCGGATTGAGTGGGAGTATTTAAATTCAGGTTCGATGATGTTTACGCCTCCCGGATTAGACTCTTATATATCCATTGCATTGAAAACGTCTCCACTTTTGCGAGGAGTATGCCAGTGTGGGATACAACATTGTGTATCACTGTACGCAGATGACCTTTTGTCCTATGTAAATGACCCTGTGGCATCCTCTCCTACAATTAAATCAATCCTGCTGGAATTTAGTTCATTTTCAGGATATACATTTAAAAAAAGTGAATTGTACCCAATTGTGCCAAATTCAACAGACTTCAGTACCTTTTCGTTCGGCCAGTTCAGGTTTCAGATACCTTGGTGTGGAGATAAGCTGCAGTTTTGCCTCTCTTCATACAGCCAACTTTAACCCCTTGGTTAAACATATGCAAAATGACCTGCTTAGGTGGAGCAATCTGCCCCTGTCACTACCTGGCAGGGTGCAGACCATAACAATGACTCTATTCCCCACTATTATATACTTGTTTGGATGCAAAACAATATTCTTGCCAAAAAGTGAAAAGAAAAAGACATGAATGACTGGAATTTGGCCATATGAGCTGTTTTGCTTCAGAACAACAACACAACAGCTTGCTCCCTGTCAAAGTGTTAAAGTTGTTTGTGTTTTTGCTCTTCTTCTTCTTCTTCTTCAGCTTTTTTCATGTTTCTCAACCTGTTATCTCCAAAATGTCCCCAATGCTGCCCTTTCACCTCTGAGTGTTTGACTGGTCCTCTGTCTGGACCCCGGCTTGGCTGCATCTATTTGTCACCGTGTGTGTGTGTGTGTGTGTGTGTGTGTGTGTGTGTGTGTGTGTGTGTGTGTGTGTGTGTGTGTGTGTGTGTGTGTGTGTGTGTGTGTGTGTGTGTGTGTGTGTGTGTGTGTGTGTGTGTGTGTGTGTGTGTGTGTGTGTGTGTGTGTGTGTGTGTGTGTGTGTGTGTGTGTGTGTGTGTGTGTGTGTGTGTGTGTGTGACGCCTGTGTGTGTGTGTGTGTGTGTGTGTGTGTGTGTGTGTGTCTGTGTTTTCTACACGCCATGAATCTGCAAACGGCGTGAACGTCAATAAAGGAAGTCTCACGGGCCGTTTGGCTGTGAGGCTTTCTGTTTGGCCGGCGGCTTTCGGTGTAAATTATTCTGAGTTTGTGTGAAGCTCCGCATCTCTATTTGACACTTCGTCATTTCAGATGCGCAGACAGCTCAAGTGTTTATTTTTCTATTTCATGTATTCGTTGGCACAAACAAACATTGTGGACGGGAACAAAGAGACACTCGCATCTACGCAAAGACACTTAATTACAGATGTTTGTTGTGCAGGAGACGTAAGACTGTTGACTCACACACATATAAGTAGTTTGTTGACTAATTGATTAGTTGATTTAATCAACAGATCTGTAAAACCGAGGTTCTTTCACATACACACGCACACACACAGCCTCATGATTTAATTGCTATCATATATATATATATATATATTAGTGCTGTGAAAAATAACGCGTTAACTCAGTTAATTCAATTACAGGTTTAACTAGTTTTTTTTTTTTAACGCATTTAACGCATGCGCAGAATGAGCTTCCAATCCGTCTGTTGTTGGTCGTCGACGAAAAAGTCACTTGCAAAATGAGCTTCCAAATACACCACTTCAATCTGAACTCTGTCCGCTCTCATGCAGACGGTCTGTTCATCGGTAATGATCCTTCCGCAGGTTCACCTCCGGAAACCTTGTTACGACTTTTACTTCCTGTAGATCAGGGTCTCAACACGTCGATCGCGACCTGCCAGTCGATCGTGGCGTAGTGTCAGTAGATCGCATGACATTAAAGAGATTGGCCCGCCCCCTGACATGTTCTCTATAGCACGTCTTTGTTCTTTTATTAAACTAAACGTCTGTTGTTGATCGTATCTCCACAGCAGCATGTCATTTCTGTCTCTTCGCGTTGCTTTAACACTTATCGATCTCCGTCTGGCGTGCCACAGAGCTCCGTGCGCGCGCATCGGGACCGAGCAAAAAAAAAGTCACTTGTCAATCTGTCCACCTTTAGATTGTATCATGGTGGAGTTAATGGTTGACAAACAAGAGAAAAATGCTCTGTTTAACCCTCCTGTTACCTTTACATTTACGAACATATTTTACCCTCAGGGTCAATTTGACCCCAGCAATTAAAACCTCCAGAAAATTATTAGAATTAATATTGCTTCCCAAGTTTAAGTGTGAGGTACTTTATGTTTGTTTGTTGACTACCTAAATAGCCCTTTAAATAAATAAAAAAGTTGATATTTCTTATGTTTGACACAGTGAAAATAGCCTGGGTCAAATTGACCCCAAAGAACACCGACATTAAACATTGAATGGGTCAAATTGACCCGAAAGGTAACAGGAGGGTTAAACATTCTGTTTAGGATGAAGATGTATTAATGTTCCATATGGAAGAAAACTGCTAAATAACTGCTGAGTTGCAGCACCATTGTATAGAAGAATGTATAAATGTATATATCTGTCTTTTGTCATAAATCTCTATGTTCTCACAAAATATACCGAGAATATCGGTAATATGTGATTAATCATGATTAATCCACAAAAACCTGTGATTAATCCGATTAAAAATTTTAATCATTTCACAGCCCTAATATATATATATATAACGCTATTCAAGCTGTTGCCTGCTCCCTCTCATTATTGGAAACAGTGGTTGCATATAGGGGTTTTCTAGATCAATGACCAGAGTAATGAACACGCCTTATAGACATCTAACAATCTACAAGGTCAATACGACAATGCACATCTAGGGTCGATGTCGCAACGTTACAAAACCATGGACACACACGCAGAAAAGGGGAGACACATTATTTTGGCCTCCCAAGTGTTTACTAATCCTCCTAAAGTATAAACAGTCCTCCCAACCTACAACGCAAACTATGGTTTTCCTCTGTGAACAACAAGGACGAGCCTACTTAACAATGAAGATCTAGTCGTGTCTTTTAGGAGCTAAAAACCTCACACCACCTCGATGCTGACAAAGATGGCATAAAACACACTGGTGCAGTAAGCCTAATGGCCACCAGGGGGCGACTCCACTTCCTACTGTATTTATAACCTCAGTAAACATTGTAAACATGAGTTTATGGTCTCCATCTCTAGTTTAAAGTCTTATTCAATACAGCATGATGTTCATTTCCTAAAATATGGTCCATTTAGATTCAAACTGACTATAAATCACAGTATGCTTTAGGGCAGGGCTACCTTGGGATTGACGCGTCGCTGCCACTGCCAGAACACGGCGTCTGTACGTCACTCCTCTGCAGTCCAAAAAAGATCAAGTCCATTCACCGGGTGCAAGAAGTCAAAATGGCGACGGCCAAAATGACGAATTCAAGGATGGTCTGAGAGTTGTCCGTGTTTTCATCTTCGACCTTTAACCCTCTCACAGTGAGTTTTTTTACTTCATTAGTTCATTTGGGTCACCTAGGGTACTTAGCTCCACCCTCTTGTGTCACTCCTGGTTGCAAACAGCCAAAAACCAAGACAGGGAAAAAATTCGAGGCTCCAAAACTGTAGTCGGCAAACTAATGGGTGAACTCACGGGGCCTACGTCCACTTCATATTTACAGTCTGAGTGTGACACATGTCAAAACACAAGCACCAGATTGCTTCCTATAAGCCTGCTGGCAAATCAACGTCAACTCTGAAGAAAAAGCAGAAAGTTTCTCACATTTATTCCCCAGCTGTCTGCTGCTGGCATGAGCTGCACTTTGACTCAGGGTAAATACAGAGTCTACTCTTACCAACGGTGTCAAACTCTCCCAGATCAGTGAAATGTGAAGGACATAAAGCCCCATGTTCCTTCTGGAACTCCCCTGCTGCAGGAAAGGCAATATAGATCTCAGCTAAAGCTTTCTTTTTTGCTCGAGTCAGGCTAGTTATGTCGAGGGAGTTGTCCATCAAAACTGAGGATGTAAGGAGGTCTGATTGTTTTTTCAGGATTCTAACGTCTTTGAGAAGGTCTTAAGATTCATGTTCAGCGGCACAGTTCCTCAATGTAAGAAACAATTACTGTGGCAGAGTAATACTTTTTTAGGGGCTCATATTCTGCTATGTTGATCTGCACTTCACACATTTCATTTACTTACACTATACACACACACTTCATTTTCATTTACACTACACACATACACACACTGTCTATATTTAATATTTTTATATTTAATTTAATTTGTCATTCGTATTGTATTGTGTATTTTGTATGCATATATGTTGTATAGATACATATATATTTTATTTATTTTATAATTTACTTTGTATACTTCTTGTATACATCTTTATCTTTCATCCCTGTTTTTTATATTTTATTTTTTATTCTTTTGTGTTTAGTTTATTGGTGCTGCTACGGTTACGACAAATTTCCCCTTGGGGATTAATAAAGTACATATCTATCTATCGATCTATTCATGATGAGAACCAGTCGGTGCAAAGTGCAATCTCGGGCTCAGCAAATGAGAAGGGGAAAAAAAGTCCCAGGTGTAGAGAAAGCAAATGGAGCAGATATTGTAAGGTCAAGAATAGAGGAGAAAGCCAGAGAAAGTTGATTGTGGGATTTGGATGACATGTAAGAGATTGACTCAACAAGCCATCTATATAGCTTGAAGTCCGCTATACGTTGTTGATTATAGAGACCTGCAGGGATGAAGTATTTTTGAAGGCCAACAAGATAATCTTCACACCTTTTAAGATTTTTAAAGCTTAAATTCAGTCACCAGAATTGGGGATGTTGCGACACCAGAAATGAAGTGGTCGATCGCAACGCCAGTGAAATTCCACGATCCTCGATACACAATGTGAGACTGAAACCGATCAATAATCACTTCGAGCGCGTGTTAATTCCCTCTCTAATAACTATTTAACTTTGCTGTGTCCACATCAATCGTTCCTTTAAACAACCATATCTATTCAGGTTTCTCTTCAAACATTACCAGCTAACCGCTCACGTGAATTCGCTCCCCGCCTGCCATTTTCACCACGGATTTGTCGCTTAGCTTTAAAATTCATCAGAGGGGTATTTACCGACTTGGACTTAAAGATCTTAAGCTTGTGTTAATCACAGACCCTATTTCAGTCCATTTTCATCTATTCACTCCGGGGTTGTCAGTCGGAGGGCAAAATCTCTCCAGCTATGGCTAAAACAGGAAACATTTTTCTTAATGTGAAATATAAAGGTGAGTCTCTGGCACGGAGATGGTTAGATACTGCAGGTACATATTGAATACATCTCACTAATCATCTGCCACAATAACCTCAACTGAAACACATCCACTGTGTGGTGGTGCTGCAGAGCAAAGACAAGTTGAGTAACCCCATTAATATGAAATGAGATGCATCGGGTTAAGCACTAGCACCGCCTGTTGTTGCAACAATGAGTGAAATGGGACGATGTGTTTAGCCGGCCATTAAACCCGCTGTCTGTAGCCTGAAGGAACAAACGTGATGTTAATTCCTTCAGGAGAGGCCGAGCTAATTAAAGACCCAGTGTCTATAGTCACTGTGAGATTAATGAGGCTGGAAGCTTCCTGGCTACTAGTGCCAAGGGATATGGAGAGAGAGAGGAGGAGAGGGAGGGGTTAAAAGAGGAGACATTTGGGAGGGGCCAGGAGGAGAAGCAAGAGTGACAATCGGTCTACAGATATTGGTGTTCAACTGGAAAGATGCAGCAGGCCTATAAAGGCAGCTTCTGTTATATACTCTTTCCCTCTCACACACACACACACAAACACACACACACACACACACACACAGTATGGACGTCCACTCTCACTGACACTGGGTATAATTCATCGAGCAGCATACATGTGGTGGAACAATGGGTGTGATATAAAAATGTAGATTTAGAAAAAGATTTAGACAAAATTCAAAGCTGCCAATGTCTTTGTTCGTCAGTCCCAAGAGGATCTGGCTTTAGTTTTTGAAACAGATTTATTTCAAGTTGATCAATAATTTTCTCCAGTCGTATCAGGCAACTGTTTTCTGCACAAACAACAACAACAACAACAACAACACGTGCTTCCGGCCCAGCACCAAACAGCAGACGGCTTGTTGTGCTCATTGCAGTCAGACAACAGCACCCGACCAACCTCCATAATTAAAATGGCCCGTTTTAGACATTAGGTTCTGTATCAGTGTCCTGATTGGACTTTAATTATTGTGGAGCTTGGTGACTGCGTGACAGCTGCTTTAAAGGGAAGGAAAGCCCCGTAAAGTGTGCACATTGTTGCAGGGGGCTCAGTGAGGGTTTATTTAATTTGCATAAATTATTGCAGTGGCAACGGTGTCCTGGAGAGAGGAACCAAAACCAATTTATACACACCGAGCAAACTCTTGTACTTATCATCACACTACTCCAATGATCTCACGCGGAATGCCTCAGGCATGGTGGGTGGAGGTAATGTCAGTGAGATGGAGGCTCACGCTGCAGGAAAACAACGGGCGAGACAGCAGCATCTAATCAGAGCATGTTGTCCTCCTTCGGAAACAAAAGCATTTGACACATTTTGATGAGAAACTGTGCGTAAAAAGGCCGATGACGTGTTTGCTTCGCCTCAGATATGCGTTGTGGCGTGGCTCTGGAAGAAGGTATCGGAGCCTCCGTTGCCGCACCACCAGACTCAGTCATGGCTTCATACACCAAGCTGTCAGGAAGCTAAATTCTCTCCCCTCACTCCCCCCAGCCATATCCTCCAGTCTGACAGGAAGCTGAAAATCCCCCCGCCCCCCTAAAAAAATCACTCAAAACTCTGCACTTTAATCACTTGTATTCACTTGTTTAAAATTGTATTACGTATTTATAGTATTTATATATATATAGTATTCATAGTACTTTTATATATAGTATTTATAACAACTGTACGTGAATCTTTATGTTTACTTAGTATTAGGAAATGTCTTGTCTTATCTGTTTTATATGTTTCACCGTGGGAGAGTGGGAAACGTCCTATCGATTCCTTTGTATGTCTTAACATGTGAAGAAATTGACAATAAAGCTACTACTACTACTCCCAGAAATGATTTTAACATTTTGGCCTTTTGTCTTGAGGCGCATCGAGGTCCAGATTAAAGACACCCTCAACCGATTCTGTGACTGTAGAGGATCGTGCAGCCGTGGCTCTTTCCAAAGGTGTTCAAACACAGGAGAACAAAATACAAGTGGAATGCCCCCCCGCCCCATTCCAAGTTTTTGCAGGAATCTAATCAGCGGCGTTGCAGATCATTTAGTGAGTTTGCTGGAGCGTCGCTGCTCTGAGTGCCTGAAGTGATGCAACAGCAGGTGCAGTTGTGAGTTTAATCCCGATTGACGAAGGGAGACATGCAGGGATAAATGCATGTCACTGTAAATAGGAGGATACTCCAAAAGCACCGCGCGGGGATGCAAAGACAGGAATGCTAAATGTGATGCGTATACCTCGGAGCAACAGGAGGAGCGTGTGTACATGTGTGTGTGTGTGTGTGTGTGTGTGTGTGTGTGTTTGCCGAGATAGAGGAGCTTTGAAGCTGATCCAAAGTGAAGAGGGGAGGAGGATTGTGTGTTGGAGGATCAAGATGACATCCACGCCATCACCCAGCGAAACCACACATAATGAGGATGTAACATTCAGGGCTCTCCGTTTCCCTTCATCCCGCTATCGTGTACTCCCTTTTCCATTGCCTCCTGCTCCTCTTCCTCCTCTCCAATTATTGGTACTCCTTCTGCTCCTCATTTCCGTACTCTACTCCTCCCTTCTACTCCTTTTTGTGCATGTGGAGGTCGTGATGTACTAGCAGGGGTGTTTCTCCGAGCTCTCGAAGGGGAAAACATCAGCACCACCCACAACGCTGTGCTGTGTGTGTGTGTGTGTGTGTGTGTCTTACAACCCATTTCTTATTCTAGGGCTGTCAAAATTGACTGACCGATTAATTTGATCTTAATCTGTAAAACTGAGCTCCTCCACAAAGAATCACACAAAAGCACCACTTTGAATGTCGTGTTTACCAGAGATGTGCTCGTAGGTTTCTTAGAAATAAGTCATTCAACATGAAAAAAATACTCTAATCAACTAAAGAAGTCGTAGTCAACTTAAAAACAATGAAGAGATGAAATGCAAAGGGTAGCTGACAAAAGCTTTTGTGGACAGAGGAGATGCGTTGTGTCAGCGCACTGTAAGTCAATATCGGCCTCTGACCCTATAACCTATAACGTGACCGACCAATTTCATTACAGTATTCTCTTATTTGATTAAGACAGAAAGTGTTTGACAGAAGCAAGCAGCCATTACATTACATAGGTTAATTATAATGGAATGAAACGGGGGGGAAAGGAAGTTCTGACTTTCAACCAGTTATTGACTCTTCTAACGAGGCTTCCACACTAAAAGTCTAATTATGTGAATCTCCGACGCGAGAAACAAAAGATTTTTGCCGAAGGCACGATGGAAACTAATATTTATTGTGGTGATGCAATCTGGAATCTGGATGTAATAAAAGCCTTATTGGCTTTCAGCCTACTCTGTTATACTTATTGCACTTGTGCCAGTGTTTTGGAGCACTTGCAACGTCATTTGTAAAATCCCAAAAACCTCTGTGTACGGCGTATAGGAGGCGTATACCTCAGAGGAGACTCAACAAGGGTCTCATATGAACATCGATCCTCACACTGGAGGTTATTGACTTTAACAGGCGAGAGGGTCGTAGCTCACACATACACACACACATACACACACACAAATGCTCGCTGAGTTGACAGATTTGACGATATAGATTTATGTTTATGGGGTCGGATCAGTCTCAATAGATGCAAATGCACAAAGAGAGACTCACAAATGCAAACACACAGATTAAAAAATGCACGCAGAAGAATTCACAAATATATTCAATTTAATTTATTCACAAATACATTCCAATACACAAGTAAATAAATTACGATTTATATAAATGTAAAATACAAAATATATTCATGCATTTCTTTGTAGATTTGTCTATTTGTTTGTGGATTTCTCTGTATTTATTTGTGGATCACCCTGCATTTAATGTTATTAACCCAAACACGAGGGCGTTAGATGTTCCGACGTGTGTGGGATGTCCTGAACAAGTAAAAAGTAGAACTAGTTGTTATTTATTTTATGTTGGATGGCGGAGAAGTTAACTTTTTCCACGGAGTCAAGCCAAGGAGATAAGCCCCTCTAAGGGGACAACATCTGATTGGCTACAGATAGTTCTATGTTTAAAAAACGCATTCACGAGTTGAGTCACGCCAGGGGAGTCTCAAAAATACGTGCACAAGTGTGTAGCGATCGACAAATAAATACATATACAATACCGTTCAAAAGTTTGGGGTCATCCAGACAATTTCGTGTCTTCCATGAAAACTCACTTTTATTTATCAAATGAATTGAAAATTGAATAGAAAATGTAGTCAAGACATTGACAAGGTTAGAAATAATGATTAATATTTGAAGTATTAATTTTGTTCTTCAAACTTCAAGCTCAAAGAAGGCCAGTTGTATAGCTTATATCACCAGCATAACTGTTTTCAGCTGTGCTAACATAATTGCACAAGGGTTTTCTAATCAGATATTAGTCTTCTAAGGCGATTAGCAAACACAATGTACCATTAGAACACTGGAGTGACAGTTGATGGAAATGGGCCTCTATACACCTCTGGAGATATTTCATTAGAAACCAGACGTTTCCACCTAGAATAGTCATTTACCACTTTAACAATGTATAGTGTGTATTTTTGATTAATGTTATCTTTATTGAAAAAACAGTGCTTTTCTTTGAAAAATAAAGACATTTCTAAGTGACCCCAAACTTTTGAACGGTAGTGTAAATCCACAAACAAATAGACAAATCCACATAGAAATGCATAAATATATTTGTGATTTCTCTTTTACATTTATATAAATCCTAATTTATTTACGTGTGCATTGGAATGTGATTGTGAATCGTTCTGCTGCATTTGCAATTATTGATACTGATCTGACCCCATATTTGTTTTTTCAGATATATTTGGTCATGAATATTTAAACTTTGTCTGAGAAATGCTTCAGTAGTAGCCTATGATGCAACTCTCCCCGCCAGAGGCGTTAAGTGAGTCAGCAATGCAACCACAAACAAAACACTGCACAGTATAGTTGCTGTAATTTGGGTGAACTTAAACTTTCAATAAGTGATCATATTTTGCGACTTTGGGCAGCGGAAACGAGATAAATGGATCGCCGACGTAAACTTTTAATGCCGGAGTGCTGAAACTCTTTGTCTCCGCCTTGTGGCAGCGAGCCAGATCGTGACACGGGGGAAAGACCTCGGCAACGACGGAGCAGCTGAGAGGAGCGTGCAAGGTTTAATGTAAAAATATATATATAAAAAATGATGTATTAATTCATTTACAAGGGACAGTTCACATAAATCAACTTTTCAGTTTCTGCCTCAATGGAAATGTCCAAGAATTAGCTCGAGAGTTAAAGTCGTCTGTTCGCGGCCCATCGCTCCACACGCTTTTACAAAACTATCTTCTTCAAGCTATTCTTTTTACAGCTGTATGCACGACATCAGACTCATGCAGCAGGCTGTAAGTTCAATTCAGAATGAGACTCATATTTCTGAATATCCGAATGAGACTTATGGAGCTCGCCCGCCTGACACTACCTGATCCTCTCTGCTTTCCTTTTCTCTCTCTCTCTCTTTGTTCTGTTATGATGTGTTACAGATTGCTGTGGGTGGATGGTGTTGCATGGCATGAGAGCAAAGCATGATCAAACAGGCATACTTTTATCTCTCTCTCTCTCTTTGTGTGTGTGTTTGTCCAAAGCTTCTGGGGGGGTTGTATGGAGACTGTCTCCATCGGGAGTGGGATGCTCACGTTAACCATGGTCAATAACACACACATCCAACTGGTGGGAGCTTTGCATTGCTTAAAAACGTATGTTTTGGGGTCAAACGTACAGTAAAAACAATAACGACAAACTGTGTTTTATTGTTGGAAAACTGAAATGATCAGTTTAATATATACAAATGTATTTTTAATCAGGTTGAAAGTTTACATTTAAAAGTATGTTAATGGGCTATAGTAATAGAATACAATAATTTCAAGGTTAAATCATAAAAACATTGAGAACATGTTCAATAAAAAAAAGCTCAAGATATTGCATGTTTTCTAATTGAATCATAAAACTATCAACTAACGTGTTTCATATTTCATCTTCTCAAACTCTTCTTTACTCCCAACCTATTCATCTTCTGCAGTTTACAGTTCATGACTCTTTTGATTAGAGAGGGCCGGCTTTAATGAAGTCCAACCCACAGCGCCGCAGGGCCTCTGACTGGTCATTGATTATCAAGTGCAACTTTAAAGCCTCTCAAGATAAGAATAAGAAAATAAAATGATTCATATTTTCTTTGAAAATAACTTTTATGCATACTTTATATGAATCTATAAATGTATTAACTGATTGTATATGGAAAAGTGGCACACTCCACACGGGACTCTTCCAAATTCAAACCAGCTACTGTCATCTGAATATTGCCAAAACTCTTTTCATTTGCCTCACTTCTTTAGGGAGTGAGATTTAAAAGAGAAGGACGGGGAAGAGCAGAAATTGCTTTGAAGAATTTTGACTGATGTCTTTGCTGAAATGGAGCCTGATTCACAGCGGGACCTTTGAGACCCTTATGAAAGACGGGAGAATAGACGATATATAAAGATGTACAACTTGACAGCTCCCTGACAGCGGAGCCAAAACACCCCCTGGTGGCTGGCTGCAGCATAGGTCATAAACCCCGCCCCCTCCACGCTCACCGATGTGACGTCCAAACTGGTCATTTAAGGTAGTTCTCGTTTGACGTATAGTTTGCTTACACTACCGTTCAAAAGTTTGGGGTCATCCAGACAATTTCGTGTCTTCCATGAAAACTCACTTTTATTTATCAAATGAATTGAAAATTGAATAGAAAATACAGTCAAGACATTGACAAGGTTAGAAATAATGATTAATATTTGAAGTATTAATTGTGTTCTTCAAACTTCAAGCTCAAAGGAAGGCCAGTTGTATAGCTTATATCACCAGCATAACTGTTTTCAGCTGTGCTAACATAATTGCACAAGGGTTTTCTAATCAGACATTAGTCTTCTAAGGCGATTAGCAAACACAATGTACCATTAGAACAATGGAGTGATAGTTGATGGAAATGGGCCTCTATACACCTCTGGAGATATTTCATTAGAAACCAGACGTTTCCACCTAGAATAGTCATTTACCACATTAACAATGTATAGTGTGTATTTTTGATTAATGTTATCTTTATTGAAAAAACAGTGCTTTTCTTTGAAAAATAAAGACATTTCTAAGTGACCCCAAACTTTTGAACGGTAGTGTATGTATGCTAAAAGATAACTAAAAACCATGGACGTGATCAACTGGTCCCTAAACGCAATTGACACCATCTTCTCGACGAGAAGCTCGGGTTCGGGGGAACCTGCCTGTCCTGCCGGGACATGGGTTGCTGGTTACACGATGGACGCGTGGGGGAAGTGGCGTGTCTTGTGCCTAGCAGCCCTTTCCGTGGAGGACGTAGAAGACATCTACCTATTCGGAACTTTGATTACAGGATTTCTGCTGATTGGAGTTGGTGCTGCCCTGGCTTATCGGAAAATTAAGGAAACGGTGACAGCCGTTAAAAGCCCCCTAAGGCTGCCCGACATGATTGACGCGTTGGGCAGAGTTATTGGCACTCAGACTGTGGCATTCAAGATTCAAGATTCAAGATTCAAGATGTTTTATTTGTCACATACACACACAGGGTGTGCAGTGAAATGAAAGTGGCAATGCTCAGCAGGAATGTGCAAGGGCAAGTACACACTATTTACAAATAAAACAACACAATATTTACAGTGTGTGTGTGTGTGTGTCTGGTGAGGTCGGAGTTCACAATCCTGATGGCCTGAGGAAAGAACTTGCAGCGTGACCCTGCCTGACCGCAGCAGCTCAACCTGTCTGTTGTTCGCGTGGTGAGGATCCTTCATGATCCTGCGGTTCTGCACCTCCTGGTGTAGTCCTGCAGGGGTGGGAGATCAGAGCCTTCCTGTCCTGAGCAAACCAGGCTGTGATCCTGTCACCAGAGTAGAAGGACTGAAGGATTTAAACCGTCAGAATGACAACATCGTGGAGAAGCTGATGGCTCTGCAAATGAAATTGGATCGATTTGAAATCCTATTGGGAAATGGGAGGAAAATGGAGGAATAGTAGGTGCGCAAAATTGAAATGCAGCTACTGGAAGACCAAACAATCCCAATCTTATCTGCTTTCGGCTCCCTCTACCAGGACGGGCCTTGGCCAAGGCCGTGACTGGAACAACAACTCCCCCGAAGATCACTGAAGCGAGACTCTCTCTCATTCCCTTCCCCCTATCCACAGACACCTGTGGTTGTTTTCTCCCCAGGACCCTTCAAGGCTATCTCCATGGCAACGACCATCTTGCGGTCTGGGAACTTTGTCTGTTGTGGACTGGGGGAGGACGATACATCAGGCCACTTACACACACAACTTCAACACACTGAAATGCATTCACTACCCCCCCCCCCCCCATCCCACGCCTTCGCCTGCTTTGCCCCCCCAGGGTGACAGGACGGGGTCTGTGTCCGTCGCCGTGACGGCTGACGGACCGGGCTGGCTGCTTGTCGGTGCTGGTTACCTTCTGCCCCCAATGGCGGGGCTATCGCCCAGTCTTTGGCTTACCTCCCTCCCCTTCCTACTCGTTGCAAGTCATGTCTAAGATGTATGTGCTTATGTGCAATGGTGTTTTTGTTTCTCCTGCTCCCACACTGTACCCCTCTAGGGGCATAGTCGGGGGGTTGCTTTTTCTTTTTCTCGCCTCTCTTCCCTCATGTTATGCTATAATTTTCATCCACCCTTTCCAAGATGGCGCCGCGGACGGCGCCTCGGTGTCTTGGTGCGCGATTCTTGCACCTTCCGCCAAAGAAAGTTCCTCGTTTGTTTGTGAAAACATTCTTGGCAATAAACCTGTTTCTGATTCTGATTCTGATTCTGATAAACGTTGGTTGTGTTTAGTTACTGGAGGTTATAAAAAGGGTGACATGAGTTCTTACCAGGTCGTACCTGTGACTGCAGGCATTGCTTCGAAGTCCGGCCCAGTCGTCGGTTTGGACCGGTCCTCTTATATTCTCATCAGTGGCTGTCTTGTTCCAACCTGTACCCTCCTGAATTATTATTTTGTTTTCCTTCAGGTGCATCATCTGTGTGTGTGTGTGTGTGTGTGTGTGTGTGTGAGAGAGAGGGGATGCACACGTATCTATGCCTGCAGCTTTCTCTGTCTGTTTCCATGACAGCTGAATTGGTGGGTGAGTATCCTAGGACAGAGGTGTGACTGTGATGGGCTTGAAGGCCTCTGTGAGACTTGGGGCGGGGCTTCCTTTGTTGCCGTCCCCCCGCATGCAACGACAAACTAACAGCCCTGAAGCCCATTTGGTGCCTTCCCAGTGTGGTCCACTTTCCCCTCTGGATTTATATTCTTAAGTATTGGCCATTTGTTTCCAGGGACTGAACAATGGCCTCGTAAAGATCTTTAAAGTGGACACATGTGACACCGCCCGCAGCTTATTCAGCCCCACGGGCAGTTACTACAATTCAATGTTTGAACACGCCGAGACTAACGGAGATTATTTTCATTTCTATTGCCAAAAACTAAAAATGACTCCAACTGCAGGAACAGATCCAAACCAATCGGAAAAGATTACTCATAATACGTACTAAAATATATGTGTGATACCTAAATACAAATAAAAAGAGGTACAATAAAAGCTTGATTAACAGACCCATAACCAGGCTAAATAGTTTTAGTTCCTATTTCTCTCACTGCTTAAAGGAATAGTTAAAACATTTTTTTATCGTTTTCTGTTGCAGAGTTCAATGAGGAGATTGATGCCAGACTCAAATCTGTGTGTTAAACATAAGATAGATAGATAGATAGATAGATAGATAGATATATACTTTATTAATCCCCAAGGGGAAATTTGTCGTCACAGTAGCAGCACCAATAAACTAAACACACGAGAATAAAATATAAAATATAAAAAACAGGGATGAAAGATATAGATGTATACAAGTAAAATATAAAATACAAAATGAAGTATATATATGTATATTAAAAAAAACTACCAAAAAAGCCAGCAAGCTGTTAGCTTAGCACAACGGCTGGAAACAGTGGGGGACAGGCTCACCTCCATAACATGTGATATATATTTTTCGTTTGTCGTATAAAGAACAAAGTACACAGACTAAAGAAAGCATTAATATGTATTTAATGAGTTTAGGACTCTTTACCTTCGTGCAGAGCCAAGCTAGAAGCCCCCTCCCCAGCATCCAGTCTTTATGCTAAGATAAGCTAACAGGGTACCAACTGATCTTCTCATCCATGAAGGTTAAGAAGCATTCCTCCAAAAATAAAAGTCAAACTTTTTCACTCAACCACTTCACACAGAGAGGTCTTCATCCCCTCCCTGCAGTTCTCCCTGTGGGCTAGTAATCCTTATTACCTTCGCATTGAAAATGCAGAAGGTAATGTTTTGATCGCCGTGTATTTATTTATGTATTTATTTATTTATTTGTATGCGTGTTATTCGCATAAGTGAAAAAGTATTAAACCGAATCGCATGAAATTTGGTGGAATGATTGGTTATTATCCGGGGACCATTTGATTAGATTTTGGGATCGATCGGGTCAAAGGTCATGGTCATGAAAAAGGTCAACATCTTCTTGAATCGCATGAAATTTGGTGGGATGATTGGTTATTATCCGGGGACCATTTGATTAGATTTTGGGATCGATCGGGTCAAAGGTCATGGTCAAGGTCATGAAAAGGTCAACATCTTCTTTTTACCATAGCTCGGTCAATTTGTATCCAATTGGCATGCAACTAATGCCAACATGTTCATAATTCAATGCCCAATATTGTGATATGCGAAGGTATGCGCTCTACCGAGTGCCCATTCTAGTTCTGTTTGTGGTTGGCGGTGTTTTAGTGCATCATGGCACGCGTGTGTGTTTGTGTGCGTTTGCTTTTGTTTATGTGTGTGTGTGTTTGTCAGAGCATGTTACACGGATGGGGTTCTTACATCATTTCCATTTTAGCCCCTCGTCTCACCACCACCTGTAGCGTAAACCGAGGTGTAAAAGGAAATGTGCGCGCAGAAATGCACATCATTTTCTCAAGGGCATTGTGGGAGCTGTGGGGCTTACGAAGAACTTGCTCTTGATCGAGCGAGGTGTGAAAGAAAGGACACACAAAAAGGCATACACACTCTTGCATCGTCGCAAATACATAAATGCACACATACACACACACATGCATCTTTTGTCGTCATGGTGTTTTCTGTGCGTGTCTAGTGAAGCAAGGAGGGGTTTCTGATTGATGTCTAAGCCTCTGTGGCTGCTGACATAACCTAAAGATGATGAAAGGGCAAGAAAAACGCATAGTTGCACTTCTGAGACCCCCGTGTGCTCTTGTTCGCCCTCTGCTTCACCTGCGCTGCCACAGCGCCTCATCTCCCCTGCCATCCGCCACTAACGCATGATCTACAATACAAACACATGATTCACATTCATTCTGCCGAGTTAATTAAACTACATCATTTCATCTTTACAGGCGAGAAGTTGTTGCTGCTGTTCTTGGTGCTGCGTTCTCACGATGTTCAAATCTAATCTTGTAGATGTAGTTTTTATGGAGGTTTTGATGATAAACTTGAATAAATACAGTTGTTTGATGGAGATGTTGACACAGCAGGGTGATTATGAGCTATTTAACGACCTAACGCAAGCTCTAAGCAGCGAATAATACGACTGATGAAAACTGCTGATGCCAAGATTTCTTTTTGCAAAAAAGGTCAAACAAATGTATTTACTAATCATTTAACATGTGTGTTTTATGCACATAATCCCTATGGAGGACAAAATAAAAGGATAATATTTCTAATTGTTGATTGTTAACAATTATTTTAGAGCAGTTGAAAAAATATCCGGAAAGGTAGTGGGGAAAGAAAATAGTCCGGAGCCTTGTAAACCAGCTACTTTAACAAGACAACACAATAAAACATTATATGTGATGTGGATTTTGCGTTTTCGACAATCGGTTTCGGCGGCAATATTTTTGGGATCGGGAAATTGCTGAAAGTTATATCTGCTCCCCCTTCTTTCTTTTTATTAAAACAATCTGATCTGCAAATGAAAACAGTGCATTTTGTAATTCGTCGCACCCTCACTATCATACTACTCAACATATTATCTATTTTAACGAAGGCTCACATTAAAGGCAGGCATCCACACAATCCGTGCTGCCTTCATCCCATATAGATTTCCACTTTCCCCGAAGTAATCAAGTGGAGTGAGCGATCTGCAGCGATCTCAGAAGGTTTAGTCAACACTATCTGACACAGAATCTACCCTCAGTTTAACCCTTGTGTTGCCTTAGGGTCATTTTGACCAGATCAGCCTACACCCCCCCCTTAGGATTAATTTTTGACCCCCATTCAATGTGTAATGTCGTTCTCTCGGTAGTCAAAACAAACACATAAAGTGCCCTCACACTTAAAAACAAAAAAACAATTAATTCTATAATAATTTTTTATTTTTTAATGCTGGCGTCAAAATTGAACCCAAAGGGTAAAATATGTTAGTAAAATAAAAGGGTAACAGGAGGTGAAAACATGAATCGGAATCAAATGACCCAAAGGCGGGGGAGGGTGTATAATATTCAAAATGAAAAGACCCTAAGGCAACACAAGGGTTAAGAGATTAAGCTGCTTCTCAGCAGATGCCACAAGCATGCACACGTGTCTCCAAGATGCTAACACTTTAATAATTTCTTTGTCGCGCCACATAAAGAAGCGGGTTCTATTATTCCGCTTGATGAAGCAATTAAGACTTGCACTTATCTCTGGTGTTTCACTTCTCCTGCTACATGAAGAAGACGCGGTCTCACTTTGTCTCATCGGGTGCTCAGAAGTCCAACGCAGCCGTCTCCGTGTGCAGAAACAACGGGGGAGGGTTGTTGTGCAGTGCCGTGGGAACGTCCGACTTCCAGGACTGCATATACTTCTGCTTTTTATTTCACGGAGCATTTTTAGAGTAGCTTTTGTTGTGGCTCTCCGGCTCATAATACAGCCAGGTTCACTACTCATGTTTGTGAATAGATGGCTGAGCTGCTCTTTGAAGCGCTCTCCCCAACAGGCAATCACTTACCACCACGGGCTGCAGTATGGAAATGATCTGCTACTTACTTTTGTCAGCATTACACACAGGAGCGTGGCGCCCGAACAAAGACGTTGTCCTCTCGGTCCACGATAGCAGCAAAACAAATTCCATCCGCCAACATCCACTCTCTCAAGGCCTCCCTCTGGAGGAATGGTGCTGAGCCTTGCCACAGAATAAACTGACTCTGGGGCAGACTAACAGGGAATTCTTTACAAGGCACTAACTCCAGCTACACAGAGAGCAACCGCAACTACCTAGAGGAAGTTTTTTCAGGATTTGAGAAATAAAATGGTAAAATCTTCACCATTGCCTTTTTCCTCCCAGGCACCACAATTGGGTAAATAGCCACATAACATCAGTAGATCCAGACAGTAATTCACGATGGGGTTGGCTAATAACATCTTGATGGGGAGATTCAAGGCCTTTCCTTAGACCACCAAAACCAATACCAAGTCATGACCAAGTCCAGAATGGATGGAGGCCGAGACAAGACCAGGACTTTGAGGGGTTGTGACTTGAGTCAAGACTTAGACCCGATCCGGGCAAATCTCACACTGCAGGACACCCTCAAACTGATCCGATATCAGATATAGCTCAGGCAATTTAGGGATTTCCTTTGCAGTTGTGGTCTTGAAATAAAATCCTTTCGTCAGAGACCGAGACGAGGCCTAGACCTTTTGAAAAGGGTCTTTGGACCAAGACTGATCTTGAGTGCTAAAGTGCTACCAAAGGGCCACTCAACCCGATCCTCGCGTCAGGCTTCATCATTGAGATTTTATCCATATGTGCTGAATCACTCAAATTGCGCTTCCCCGAAAAAACTGAAGCTTTATTGAGAGATTGAGACATGTTATAATCGCCACTATACCCAGTTGCCATGTAAGAATGTTGGCCTGCTACATTTCCGCAAACCACCGACGTTGACTGTTTTTGCATTTTGGACAGAGTCATGGACAAAGTGCAGCAAGCGACCGTTAATGAAAGAGGAGTAACATTACATCCAAAAGCTTTTGTTCATTTACAGTAGATAAGCTTTTTACGTTATTATGTTAACACAAACCATGACATTTCTTTGAAACCGAACCTAACTTCGGTAATTTTGTCGTTTAAATCTTACGAATCGTTTTACAACGTTGACACCATGACACAAATCGTATTTTTTAGCTTCTTTTTGGTTCAGAAACGTCAACATTTAACGAGGAGCGACCGGTTCACCGCCCTCTTCCTCTTTCCACCCATCTTTTGAATAGACAAGGGGGTTTATTATGTGGCCCCCCAAGCTCCCGCTTGTGCTACGTCAGCGCTTTGATGACCCGCGACTACTCGGCCACGCTTCATTGTCTCCAGTGGGACGTACTTCTGCCCTCTCAGCAGAATTGAATGTGCCTAAATATGGATTATTTAGAGTAAAACACTGCTCACTCTTTTAATTATTTTTTTATCCTCCTTCCATTTGTCTTCCAGACTAATTCTTGCTCAACATTTCACAGCTTGTGGCTATCTCTCCACCTCTGCTTCTTTTTTTTCCCCTCTCCATTTGTGCCATCCTCACTTTGATTTAATTGTTCTCTTCCATCACTCATTGCTTTCATTCATCTCAACCCTCGTCTTTTCCTCTTTCATCGAAAAATCCTCTCCTTCTCCACCCCCTTACTGCCAGCCCAGCTGCACAGTGTCTATCCTCATGGAGACGCAGAGGACAGACAACCCAGTCGAGATGCTATAGCTCAAGCCAGTGTCTGTGTTGGCTCTATAAATACACATATAGATATAGACATAGAGATGTGTGTGTGTGTGTGTCTTTATTTGTCCAAGAATTCTGTCCGTCTTTTCCATCACACAGATTTCCCTCCGCTCTCCGTCAGTCCCGCTTACAGAGCTGTAATCTGCTTTTTTTTATTTTTTTATTCTTGTGTGTTGCTGCTACTGACTCGACAAATTTCCCCTTGGGGATTAATAAAGTATATATCTATCTATCTATCTATCTATCCCCAGAAAATGTGCCTAATTCCCATCCTTCCTTCCGCTCCATCCCCCTCTCCTTCCCCACTTCATGCCAGTTCTTCCTTTCCTCACCCTTGCCCTCTCTCTTCACTCTTCTGAACTTTTCCAGTCCATCATTGACCGTCTCACGTCTTACTCATTCTTTGCAAATGTTCTGCTTATCTTTGTCTGTCACAAGCTCTGTTTCTTCTGTTACCACCAGGCTCACGGCTGGTAACAAAAAGAGAGGCCACACATAGATCTTTAAAACAAACCATTTATTGTAGCAATACAACTCTAACAGAAGCACATGCTGAGGCTGGTGCAGTATGGTCGGGAGAGAGAGACAGAGCCTCCCCTTGGTGCTTCCTTTTATTCTCTCCCGGTAGCTCCTCCCACCAGGAAGCCCTTCCAGGCCAGGTACCCAGCTGCAGCGGGGGAGGGTCGTCACACTTCGCCTTCATGCCTCTCTCTCTCTCTCTCTCTCTCTCATTAGGAGAAACCAGCAGCTGGTGCCAACTTCTTTTGTTGATTTCCTATTAGCTGCCTGCAGGTCCATGCATTGAGGGGGGCCCTCATCAATATTCACTACCACAGAGCTGCCAACTTTTCAAAAAACCTTGGAGTGAGATTTTGTCGGGGGTGACCAAAATGTTGCCGCGCACGCAGCCACACATGTTGGTGGCTATAATATCAGGAAATTTGAATTAATTTGGCATTGTACCCATGTTGTACCCTGCATTCTGGGCTGGCAAAGGTCTTTTACGAGGCATCTTTGCTACCTTAAAGAAATAATGTTTTTTAATAACTCTACTCTCATTTACAAAAACATGCCTAATTCTATTGCACAAATGTCCTGTCTTTATATTAAATTCTTTATAATACATCTTACTCGTTCAAAGAGTTGTTTGGAAAAAAATTTAGAGGGTCCTTTTCCTAGGCCTGCAAATAAAAAGATAAATGCTATGTGGGCAGCCTTAAGAAACAATGCTCTGATGTGTTGAGCATGCAGTATACCAAGAGGTTAACAAGGTGCTCTCCTGCTGCTTGTTATGCCAGCTGAGTTTACATCACCACACAAAATCACACGCACAAACACAACACATTATTTCAAGATTTAAAGTTTAAGAGAGTGAGAACTTAAGTGAACCACATGTCATTAACAAACCGTAGTCTCTGCTCGTTGTGTCTGTTTGAAAATCTTCTTCTGTTGCTAACTTCGGGACTCTTTGGGGTAAATAGGATGTCTATGCAGCGAATAGGTTTACAGATGCGCTCCTTAGCGCCATCTATCATCGCGGAGTTTGAAAAGGAACCAACGCGCTTCGGCCCAAATCAGAATTTCTTTTGCCGTGAGAAATTGGTTGTGTGGCGTGAGAGCGTGTGAAAATATGCAAAAGCGTGTGTCACACGGCGAAACCGTGAGAGTTGGTAGCTCTGTCACCACGATCAGCGCTTATGTACTTCACATCTTATGTCGGAATTTGCCAAAATAGTAACATATTCATGGTTAGGTGAGCAGAGATGCCGTGCATGGATTCGCTTGCTGCTTATGAAACAGTAGGAAGACACAGATGTGAGAGCACACCGTGGGAACATGCAGCACTGGCATTTACCTGGTGGTCGACGATGGGTTTTAAAGACTTTTTTAAGGAAGGGGGATTTTACTGGACTTTATGACATCTTGCACCTCACATGCACTCTGATTATATGTGTTACAACTGAAGCTCCAGAGATCTCCTAGTTTCATTTCAAGCAAAACAAAAGCAATGCGAGCTACAGAGATCTCCCAACCACCTCCATGCTCTCATCTTCATCCTCATCTTTTCCTGTCCCCTGTGAGAAAATAATTGTTCAGCCGTCAGCTCGGCTGGAGCTCCTGAATCAGACGAACCATCAGTGCCGGATAACCCGATGCCTTCCACTGCAACAGATCCTGTATGAGTTTATTAGTCAGCTCATCAACTATCCTGCTGTCTGTAGCAGATGCCGGCCTGCTGGTCAGCTGCAGATTGTGGCCGTGCTCCATTGTCAGTGGTGTTAATTTGCTCAGTTACTTTCGTATTGTCTGGTTTCCAAGGTTGCGGCTTTTATTGAGCATTTTTCTGTCCGAGTTGAATTGTAATTTTTCAGTCACACTGTTATTCTTTGGGGTTTTGGACAAACTGTTGAGGAATCAGCTAATCGCATTAGTGATTATATTTATCAGCCACAAGCTTTGAGTCTTCTGTGTTTGTCATTGTGGCCAAAATGGTTCCTGTTCTCAGCCTGCGCTCCTGATTATTGACCCTCCGCAGTGCCACTGGATATATTGGATGTATTGATTATACCTTTGGGAGATGGTGGACTGAGTGCACTTAAATCATCTGATGGCGACCCCAGGAGGGACGTAAGTGTAAGCTTAGTCTAGCATCATTCTAACTTTCTCTATATCCAGTCAACATGATCTCAGATCAGTCATGGAACTCAGCCACCGGACCAAATGGGGAATTGTATGTCATCTTAATTTCAACCAGAGCGACAAGAGGAGGTCCTGGAAAACGTCTCTCGTATGCAACTTGTTGTCTCATCTATGTTGGCATTTCTGGGGATGTTAAAAGTGCACAAGCTCAAGGAAGTTAATTTGGTGCAGCTTTTGGATTGAAAACTATTTATAGCAGTCAGTCTCGCTGACATGTACTTCCATAATTTTAATAATTCGTCTCCAGGCTTGAGGTCTCCATTATCTGGAGAGCTAGAACAAGTCTCATACCGTGATAATATCCGGTCAATTAAGCAGCCAGATGGGCTGAGTTAACTGTTGGTTGGCTAAAAGGTTGTGACAAGTCCTTGTTGTTTTGTGCTTGGTGTCTGAGTGCAGCCGCTCAAAGAGACCGAACAGGAACTAACAAGACCGCGGCAAGAATATTCAACCACGGCTTTACCTCGACATCAACCGTGGGAAGAATCTTATTCAAGAGAATCACAAAAAAATGTTTCGTACCAAACCGAAAGATATCTACAGAATAAGTGTTGTTCAGACACGGTGACTGGTGTCTTTACACACACAGTGAAAAACATATGCTTTTTTAAAAGATCAAATCCATTGTTCCTGTTTGAAGTGAGTCGTACGAAGCATAAATCAAAGCCACGAAAACATACAACAAGTATTTGGTTAACGTCAGAAAAAGATCATGATTTGTGTTAAAATAACGAAACAACAGAACAAAACTAGCAGGAATAAACGAAACCACCGTAGCCAGCAGTTATCTAACAAGTATTACATCAACGTTAACTTTTGGTTTCACAGGGGACACGAACAGCAGCCTGCTGGGTAAAAGTCCTGCGTTTGGTGACCCAGCGTCCATCACGGTGTTGGAGATGAAGGCGTCTCAACACAACAGTGGAATCCTGCTCTTTGTGTTAAATTAAATGTTGTCTCCTAACAATTCACCGCCAGTGAAACAGAGTTATGGACCTGTTTAGTGATACTGTTTTATGTGAAACTTTACATTTTGAATGGTCTCAACTTCAGTAAAATCTTGTCGTGGGAGTGAAAAAAAAAGAAATAAAAGAACGAGGACTAGAGATGAAGACAAAGGGCTCAACGGCCCCATGGTTATTGAGAGAGCTTTTTGTTGAGGGAACAGAAGGCTGAGTTTAGATGAAGATGAATAAATAAGTCGCATGGAGCCATCCACGGGACCCATGCAGTCAAAGCCGGGTGTGTGAAGCAGGATTCCTGGGCAGCCCGCTGGAATGACATGCCGGTATATCAGCCAGGCCTGGCCTCCAGGAGACTCCACCGTGATGGATCCTCTATGAATGATGAGGAGGGTGATTTCCCTAATGTCCTGCAGGGTGCTTTGCCAGTTGACTGGCTGCGATGGTCAGCTTTTCCATTACCAGAGGATGCTTCATGGCTCCTTGGTTCCTATTTGCCTGTGTTATAAATTATATTTGTTTGTGTTCTTAAATCCTTTTATTTGTATACTTCCATTTGCTAAAGCTCTCGTGAACTTTGGCCTCCCTCATGCTAACTAGGTCCAATTACATTTCGGATTCTGAATGGAGTCAGATGACGAAAAGGAAAGCGAAAGTGATGGTATCCTCGTGTAAAAAAGAGTGTTTTCCGGGTTTGGGGTCAGAGTTCCACTTCCACCTGCAAGTTGAATGGACTTATTCTCACCTGCTCTTGCAAGTGCAGTGCCGATACTTTACCTGTGACCAGAGTAATAAATCATCTTGAATTTAGAAGTTGTTTGCCCGTTATTAGAGACACCACCGGGCTACCAATCTTGAAATAAGCTTGTACTTGTCTGTTAAAAAGCTCCTCGTTAGAGGAGAGACCAAATTCAGACGACGGTGTTGAGAAGTGGAGGATGACACTCTTTCTCTCCATGCACAGTCTTATAAATAACTCATAAAGGATCTGGCCGGTCCGTCCAGATCCAATGAACCATAAACACACATAGCTTGTCTCTCTTACCTCGATCGAGTGCCCGCGTTTGTACACTTATGAACTAGCGAGATGTGGCAGAGAGACGGACAGGAATGGAGTGAGAATAGGAGGGAATCACAGTTCAGCTCCCTTCATTTCAAACCCAACCCTGTCTATTTCGTTCTCTCCTTCGAGTCTTACGAAATGATTCCACCACGTTTCACCATCGGTTCCTCTTTCGCCCCATGATCTCCTGCTAGACTTCCCTTTTCCTCCCCTTGCTCCCTCATCTTTCCTCGTGTCCTTCCTGCGCGTTATGTCTTTCTTCTCTGAATTCTCTCTGTCTCCAAACTCTCCCGCCCTGTCATTGAATCACCCACCATGGATCACGCTGATCCGTGCACAGTGGCCTGAAACCGTAAACCCCTCACTTTCCTTATCCTTCGCTCCCCGTCTGCCTTTCAGAGTTCAGTTACCCCAGCGTGGTTTTTTATTTATTTCTCACTCACATATCATTCCTCTCCTTTCTCTTTTTGCTCTATTTTTCCTCCCTTGTGAGTGTGTATGTGAGTGAGAGTGTGCACTTACCCAGCAACATTTTGTTACCTTCGCATTGAAAATGCGGAAGGTTATGTTTTGATCACTGTGTATTTTGTATTTATTTATTTTTTATTTATTTATTTATTTGTATGCGTGTTACTCGCATAACTAAAAAAGTATTAAACCGAATCGCATGAAATTTAGTGGGATGATTGGTTATTATCCGGGGACCATCTGATTAGATTTTGGGATCAATCGGGTCAAAGGTCAAGGTCATGGAAAGGTCAAAATCTTCTTTTTACCATAGCGTGGTCAATTTTTATCCAATTGGCATGCAACTAATGCCAAAATGTTCATAATTCAATGCCCAATCTTGTGGTATGCGAAGGTATGCGCTCTACCGAATGCCCGTACTAGTTTTTCTCTGTTTTGGCCTCACATTCACACGATGCTGACATTTTTTCCACACCAGAATCTTTTAACGTATTCTCATATGATATCGTACAAAAAGGTTATTTTATGCTGCGTTTTCCGCCAAATATCCAGCAACACAAGCACTCAGTGCGCCTACGCAAGCCCTGCTTTGTTAACTCGACAAACCTACTTGATGCGGTTTAAGAAATGATTGTGGCTCGGGGTAAAATAACTGCAGAAGTGGTCTTACAAGTACAGAGCACGTGTAGCAAAGAAGTCAATGTTTGGGTTAAGATAATGCAGAAGAAGACCTGCAGCCGGGTCTGACAGTCTGTCCAGCTCAGTCTTGGTTCTGGTACTCCTGAGCCTCCCTTCCCTCTAGTGGGCCCAGCAATACAGCCTGTGTCTCTCCCGTGGTGTCTGGTGGGGCTCCCAGCGGAGACCGGAGGAGAAGAGAGGAGAAAGAGGAGGCGTTGCTGGCGGAAACTGAGCTTTCTTCCTCCCTCCAGAGCTCCCGACTGTAGTCGGATCCCGGTCTGTCCTTGGCACGAGCGTTAGGAATAACTATATAGAAATATCAGATCTTCTCACTGGTGGTTTTGTTCATTTGGTGGCAATGGGTATTCAAATTAGACTTTTTCATCAAAGTTTCATGACAAATAAGTCTCTCTTGGTTAAATAAAAACTGAAATATATGACATTTATTCAAACAAGACTATATGGCTCACTCCTGATCAGATGGAGGCTCCTATTTTTTAAAATGTTCCAACCAAAAGAGCATGAATAATGACAGATTTAGTCGTTTCTTTGTGTGGATGAATATCTTTACGAAAACAACCTGATAATGTGTGAGTGAGGGACCGAGACAAAGAGAGCCTCCACTCGCATGAATGCCCTCATGGCCACAGTGCTTTTAGTGCATTTCAGTGGCATGTACTCATATTTTACTGTGCAAACCAGCAGGCCCACCCAACAACCCACAAACCAATGAGCAGAGGAAAAACTAAAGCATTGTGGATGCAGTGCATGTGACACTGCTGTTCCCCATAACCTCTCCTTCCCTTCCCATGTGCCCTCTATCTTTACTAAACTCAATGTGACGTCTGTCTCCCCTCTTCCTGTTTTTCTCTGTTTTCTTCCAGTGTCGACATTATGTTGAAACGCAGTTAATGGAGCATTAGTTCCATTATACCACTGGAGATGTGCTCGCATCAGCTGACTCGCTATTAGCGTTGCATTACTGCTTCCTCGTCACTGTCTCGTCGATGCATTAGCACCCAAATGCAATCCTCATATTCATACAGGTGTGCAGAGGCTTCATAACCTGGAATAGTTCTCATGTCTTTTCTTCAATGTGGCTTCATTTCAATGTTTTTCTTGTGCAATTTATTTGGAATACAAAGCCAAGGCAGGTTTTCTCAGTACGGAGTGTAATCGTGCTTAAGAGGCTGCACACTGAGTCACAATGAAATGGTTGCACATCAGAAAATTAAACATTTAGTTTGTGTATTCTGAGCAATTAAAGTACCCAATGATTCCATATTACAGTATACATGTGCACACACAACTTTTGCATGAAAGATGGCTCCGGATAGTTTATTTATAAGGGACAAGTATCGGATAAACTTTAACAGTTGCAGAAGCAGCGTCCTGATGTACTGCATGTGTATATACCAAAGATGATGTCCAACACCAGAGTTTAAGTAATTAATACAATTTCATGTTTTGGTTTAAAATCTTTAAATCAGTGCATATGTTTAGTACAATGTTATCAATGCCTTAATGCATATGTTTAGTACAGTGTTATTAATGCATTCATGTCCACTATGGTATTGTAACAAAAAAAAGTATCTTTCCTATATCAATGGAAACCTGTAACGACTCGTGTGTAGACCCAAATGCACCCTCGACTCCAGGGATCCATCGAACTTATATTCCACACTCTGGAAACGGCAGGCAGAGTCTCAACAGGACGAAGGGCTGGTAGGTTCACGGGGAGTCGGACTAGCGGGTTAACCAGGAACAGGCAGGGTCGGCAACAGGAAATCCATCTAGAAACAAGTGCTGGAGAGTCTGGCATAGAAAGGAAGAACAATCTGGCAAGGTGTGTGTGTGTGTGAGGCAGGAGACTATATAGGGATTTGATTAGTGATCAAAGACAGGTGTGTGAACAGGTGAAGGAAGTCAGACTGACGAGGTGGGAGTGACTGAACCACAGAGTGAGGAGCTGAACTGTGACAACAGGTGTGTGAACAGGTGAAGAGAGTTAGACTGACGACGGGGAGTGAGGAGGGTGTGGAGCTGAAACTGTGACAGAAACCTGCCTGTTATGTATTTATTTCTATATTTATTCTGTTTATATTTGTGTATATTACTATGATAAAACCCAATCAAACATACAATTAAAAATACTAATATTAACAGTGCATATTCTCAAAAACACAAAACATTTAAACAGACAAATTAAATTAAAAAAACACTATCTGGTGTCATGGTTGCAGTTGAAGTTTGAACTTTTGTTAAATGTTTTTTAAAAAAACCTCAGCTTTGATTCGACAGGAAAGGATTTCCAAAAGGTTAAGAATGCAGTTTGTGTGCAGTTTGTCTTCCAGTGTCTATAAACCTCCACACCGTAGATCAGTATTTCATCAATAGGATGTGACTGTTTTATGAGCTGTGAAAGCAAAGAGGGATCGCCTTGTCGTCTGCTATTCACCTCGTGTTGTGACAAAGGTATCAGCCGGCAGGTCACGGAAACACAATTCACCCTATATGGAGTCTGCTCTTCAGAATGCTGTTGAAGGATGCTCCTTCCTTTTCAATCTTTCCTTCTTCTCTCCATGTTCCACTCGTTTTTCCGCCTGCTATTAGGCAGCAGCAGCAGTTTGTTTTGCAAGCTGGAAAGGGGAAATCAAATTGCACGGCACTACAGAGTTGCTGTTCTCGTGGCTGTGACTGAACGTCCCAAATTGTTCTCAATGACCAAGCCGCTCCGAGAGTGTGCGTGGGCGAATGAGAGGCTTTGCAGAGTCCGTGTTTCAACCTGAGTGGGACAAAGTGTTGCATGTGGTCCATAAACCATTTAGTGTTGGGAGGCCTTGAGACTTTATTTCTCTTCTTTCTTTATATGGATACATACCATGTCCAGTTGTATTGATAGTGTAACACCCGGTTCTGTGTCTCCTGTGTTCCGTGTCTGCTATGTCTCCTCTGTGTCTTCTCTGTCTTAATTGTTTAATTCCCTGCACCTGCCCTCAGCCACTCTTGTCTCGTTACTGTCTGATGTCGTACACCTGTGTTTCCCCCCTATATATTGTGTCAGGCTTTCCCTTGTCTCCTGTCGGATTGCCGTCTCTAGTTCCGTGTCCTTTTCCCGTCGTCCTGTCCGTGTTCCTGGTTCTGCCTGTTGACCCTGCCTGCCCCGAACCTGGATTCTCTGCCTGCCCCGTTTGGACCTTGTTTTTTTTTGTAAACTGTTTTGCCTCATTAAAGAGCGTTTTTTTTGTTCTTCATATTGCGTCCAGCCTGTCTCTGCGCCTGAGCCTCACCCCGTCACAAGAACCTGACAGATATGTTCTTTTCATGTCATACCCTGAATCTGAGGGGCAGGCTCAGTCAGTCTGGAGGGGGAACGATAAGGGCAGTTGTTCCTCTCCCTCTGTAAAGATCAGTCCAATTGTGAAGAATGTCAGCTTCAGGTAACAAAAGGTGCCACTTTCAATAGGAGCGGGGAGGAGGTTGGGACTAATAGAGCGGCACTGCACTTTGTTCAACTTTTATTTTGTGTGTAAAAAGGCAGTCGCCGTGTTGAAGGTCAAATAAATACGCCTCAACTGAGATTATGTGCCTGATAAAAAAATCCTTTGAAACCAAGACACAGACAGAAAGTGGTTCTTGCCTTTTGAGTCTTGGTCATTTTGTTCTAAGTGTGTTGCCTTATTGAGACGGATAATCCTTCTTTTGGACCTTCATTTACAAGTGTACACATAATGGAGACCTGCATACTCTAAAGCCTCATTCAGACTGAATTTATGTCTCTCCAGGGTGATTTTAACATCAAAGGCACGGGTCATTGATTTTAAGTGTTATTTTCCACCTCAGTACTGATTACATCGGCAATTACCCATTGTTTTTCCTGCTCCTTGTGTAATAAAAATCCAGTCCAGTGCTTTTTATACACAAACCTATAGTCTTTGATTTAATTTTAGAATTTTGCAAAAATGTTTCCTCTCATTTGGAAACACCCTCATGCGGGCTTCAAGCATTGACTTCCACGTCCTCTTGTCCATTTGGCCGGAAGAGGCGAACGTGACTTGTTCTGTGAGGTCAGTGGAGGTGGTTTTGAGTCCCAGGAGACACAGAAGTCCATTATGAAGACAGCAGAGATGAAAGTTAACTGATAGAGGACACTGGAGAAGGTCGAAGAGAGCGTAGGAAAAGGCGGTGAACTCCACTGCCACCTGCAGAAGGTCGTGGAAGACTCGTCTGGTGTATCAATGGCCAATTGCAGATGTGCCAGATGCACTTCAGTCTGTGCTGTGGATGTTCTAACGTTTGATGTTCAGGGCCAACGAGCATCAGCTGCACCCGCAGGAGGAGGCGAGGAGGAGGACGCGTACCTCTAACCTCTTTCACGCTACTGTGGAGGAAAGCGATACGGATAAAAGTCGGTTTACAGGTCACGGGGGCTGCTGCCGTTAACGTGGGAAAAGAACGAGTTTTTCCTGTGCCAAATCGGACGCATCGCCTCGAGCGGTGTCACCTGAGTCGGCGTCGGTTGTGACTCCACATTTTAAACTGAAACAAATCCGGAGTTCTCATGTCTCTGCTCCAGACTCCGGGCCACATTATGAGCACCGCCGAGCATCAAACGCCACAATCTCCGGACCAACAAGTGGCATTGTGGGTAACGTACGCGCCCGGTTTCGACAAGGAAGACGAATGCGTGCAATAATATAGACGTCAGCTATGGTTCTGCTCCATTGATTTTGATTCTTTATTCTTTTATAAACTGGCCCATTGCGAGTCTGACAATGTTATATTAGGAGTGCTCTTTGTACACCAGAGCCCCTTCTGCAATAACGAGACCACCAAAGGGCCGCAGGAGACCCTCTTTTACCAGCAGCAACCGGCCTCTAAAGCGCCGCTCCCACTGACGCCGGCAAGCGATTATAATCCCCGTGCACTTCATATAGATACGTACACTATTATAGATCTCAAAGTCCATCCACTAGCTGTGCTCTGTGACAGTGTGTCTGCCGGAACGAGCTGCTATGTTATCCGTCTCTCCCTCAGCGGACCACAATCATCCACAGACATTGATACAAAGGTCAGAGGAGTGGGGGTTTTTCTTCTCCCTTCCGCTGCCACAGCGTGACCTTTCTTTGAACATCCACCGAGCCGGCAAAAGGCTTTCAGGTTCTCCATCTTGACACACCTCGCTTCAGACAGCGTACCACAAAAAAAAACTTTAAAGCATGAGGGAGTGACTCCACATCCACTGTTCTGCAAAGAACCACCCTCGCCGTACTAAACGGGGTTTTCACTGAAACAAGAGTTTTGGGGAGACGTTGTCGAGAGTGGGTACACCATTGAGCGCTGGTCTCATGCTGTAATGTAGCAGATGAGAAGAGGGACATATTGAAGAAGAAAAAAGCTTAATTCAGGTTCAAATGCAACGTAATCCTCGTCTTGTTCCTTCTTGTCATGCAGTCGTGTTGAAACCGTATTGTCAGATGTATCATTTGATGAAAGCCCCCAATGAATGACACAGAACGGAGATCTTGATTTACAAAAAGCCCCCGTCTCTGCTGCCTGCTGCAAGGCGGGACGCTCTCATGGCAGCCAGTGTGATTGCTAAGCTTAGCCTTGGAGAAAAAAGAAACAGTGGGTGATTTTAACACACATCTCTATTCACGGAGAATTTCTCATTGCCACCTCAGGGCAGTTACCAATGAGAGATGATTGGGTCTCTTTCTGTTTCTCCCTTGCTTCCCTCTTTCCTTATGACACAGGTGGATGGACAGATAAAACCTATGGATGACTCGATGAATTCACACACGAGTCGTCGTAGTACTTCAAAAACAAGAAACACAATTATTAATCTGCTGATAATATTTTTTTTAGCGATCAATCAATTGCTTGTTTTGTCCTTAGAAATGTTTGAAATATGTTTAAAATCTCAGTTTCCCAGAGCTCAAGGTCATGATTTAGAAAGTTTTGAATTGCTTGAGTGGCACTCAATCCAGCGATATATGAAACGGACGAAATCCCCACATTCGAGGTGCCAGAAGCAGCAAAACAAACACAATTTTCTTTTGCCGACACGTTCCAGGTGACGGGTTTCTAGGGAGGTGTCTCGGTGTGATCAGCCCCTCCGTTATTTTACTGCCCTGCACAATGTGAACATAACCGCAACACAGTCACACAACCAGAAGGGAAAGCGTCGTTATTAGTGGACACCCACGCAAAGGGGAAACTTTGATGTTATACACTGACTGACTGAGAAACTCTACTTCTTTAATTCCCCTCCCCCCCTTTTTTTCAATTCCCTTTTCCTCTGTTTTATTGCCTCGTCAGCGTTCCGCTCGGCGGTGCCCCACGAGCAATTTCCCTAATTTAGTTTTTCATGAGAGAATCACAGCAGTGAAACACCTGGCAGGTCTCAGTGAGTGTCACCGCTGAGGTTGAGGCATGCCGTATCACAAGACGCCGCTGATAAGCCAATCAGTGAGCGCTGCTCGATGCAATGGCACCGGGCACCATCAATATTTGAGTAGAGAGAATCTGCACAATAACAAACCTGTCAGTTTTATTGTGACCCATTTCTGGTTTTTAAGTCAAATACGAAAAGACCCCGATGTGCTCCGCTTCTCTGCCTCCAGGGCTTTTCAGGCTTCTGTGTCAGTCGGCAAATGATGCGGTCATAAATGTTCACCATGCATTGTTTCTAACAAATTCAATGTAACTGCAGGATTATAGTCGGCACACACATCATATAGTGGAGAGTATTAGTATGTGAGGCGATGCTGCATCACGGTGAGAGATCCTAACCACAGGTCTCACTATTCTGACCTCAGATTTCATTCCCTTACTCTCCTCCGACTGAAAGGATTCTCCTTCCCTCTCTGTGTCCTCATTCTTTCTTTGATGGCGCCCCTTCTCTCGTCTCCATGCTCTGTTCTTCTTTCGCTGCCCTCCGTCTCCTTCGCTTCATCTCATTCCACAGCTCTGTAAAAAATATATATATATATATTTATCTATATATTCATATATACACTACCGTTCAAAAGTTTGGGGTCATCCAGACAATTTCGTGTCTTCCATGAAAACTCACACTTTTACTTATCAAATGAATTGAAAATTGAATAGAAAATATAGTCAAGACATTGACAAGGTTAGAAATAATGATTAATATTTCGGATTCCGGTGTTTCTTTTCACTTCGGATGATGCCGACTTGAACAGCGGTCCGTGTTTTCATCGCCTCTTTAAGAACACGATATGATCAGTGCTAGGTTTGTGGGAATCCGTCAAATGAATGCACAATGCCCGCAATCCTGCACTCCGAGGCCGGCCCCGGCAAGTCATTTCGGTTTATGGTGCTAATGTGTGTGCATTGGGAGATTGCAGGGTGCAAGAGAAAGTGGGATTTATGGTGTAAACAGCCTCTTATAGCAAATGTAACATGTGATGTCATATAGTTAGATGCACTGGAACAATATTGGGCTCTTTTTCCGATGCTTTGGCAACACAGGAGCTTGACCTTTGCCACCGCTCGGCTTGTGTAGCCAGGTTACTATGACGACAGGTGAACGCATCACGTGGGGAGGGTGGGTGGGTTAATGATCAACTTCCTTTTACAGCTCGACTACTTCCTCATGAGCCATTAACTCTGTGATCGGGCCAAAGGATGCAAAGAGGAGACTGAATGTGGAAAGTGTTTGCTGTGCCTCTCTCGTGGTCTTATTATTCTCATACTCCTATTGCCATGTGTTTGAGCTAGCATGTGGCTCACAAACGCACACACTCGCACTGAACCGATACACACACACACACACGCACAGTAAACACAGTAAACACACAGCCAGTAGTAGCCAGTGTATTGGGCTTAGTTGTAAGTTCTATTCCAAGATTCATGATTAAAGAAGTTTGGCAAGATGTTGATGAGCGTGTGTGTTTATGTGTGAGTGTGTGTGTGTGTGTGTGTGTGTATTTGTGTACGCTCTGCCCTCTTCCAGTTTCTCTGTAATCAGATTTGGTGCATTTCTCCATGCTGCCGGGGGTCTTTTAAGGTGAACCGGAGTATCTATTTGCAGCTGGATTTTAGTACCAGACTAAACTCATTAAATGTTTGGTAATATATTCTCTTACACAAAATATTATTCCCACTTCCCCGACAGTCTCCTTCTACTAATTTAGCTATTTCTTCTTGCAACATAAAAAGGTAACTTTTAAACTGCATTGCATACTTGTTCCTCATCCTCATCCTGTCAGGAGCCCAGCTTCAGTGAACGAGGTTGTGAAGGAGAAAACTATTTTGAAAACATGAAAAAGGGAGAAAAGGTAGTCTAAGAATATAGGTAGTTCAACACAAAAGCAGATATAAATTGTGAATATGTGATATCCTATGTGTTGTTTGGAGTCCACTGGCCACAGACATGACTGTAAAACTACAAGACCTGTGACGAATCCCCCTTAATCCCTGCACTGTTCTCTCTGTGTGACTGGCTTTGTACAACCTACATCTATGATTCAAGAAAAAGTCACAGTTGATATTATTATGATTACTTCTTCTTAAATAGCCAATACAATTTGCTCGCTGTGATGAATGTGTATATATATATATATATATATACACTACCGTTCAAAAGTTTGGGGTCATCCAGACAATTTCGTGTCTTCCATGAAAAATCACACTTTTATTCATCAAATGAATATAAAATATCGTCAAGACATTGACAAGGTTAGAAATAATGATTAATATTTGAAGTATTAATTTTGTTCTTCAAACTTCAAGCTCAAAGGAAGGCCAGTTGTATAGCTTATATCACCAGCATAACTGTTTTCAGCTGTGCTAACATAATTGCACAAGGGTTTTCTAATCAGACATAAGTCTTCTAAGGCGATTAGCAAACACAATGTACCATTAGAACACTGGAGTGATAGTTGATGGAAATGGGCCTCTATACACCTATGGAGATATTTCATTAGAAACCAGACGTTTCCACCTAGAATAGTCATTTACCACATTAACAATGTATAGAGTGTATTTTTGATTAATGTTATCTTTATGGAAAAAACAGTGCTTTTCTTTGAAAAATAATGACATTTCTAAGTGACCCCAAACTTTTGAACGGTAGTGTATATAATTAATTTTTTAAAGACAATTTGACAGTCACAGTGCAATGAAGTCTTCCACATGAGACTCCTCTTCTGCTGCTGATGAGCGTGTCCTCACAATATGCAGCGCTTCAAATTAAAGATGATCATCACCAGTGTGGTCTTCTGTCTATGTGTATTACCGTTTTACTGCCGTGGCTCGATTAAAGTAATGAATGAATCAATAAATAAAATATTAATAATAAAATGTCACTTCATTCTAGTGGTCTTGTGGTTACCGTGGCAACGGCGGATGAGGTTTAATACGATACATTTTTAAAAAATGAAACATTGAGCAGCTACTTTGTCAAATATACACAGAACAATTCTTAATTTTTTTTAACACATTTTTACACATTGATAAATACATGGAGCTACTCTGTGTTAAGCCAGTTGAGTGCTGCACTGTTCTCTCTGTGTGACTGGCTTTGTACAACCTACATCTATGATTCAAGAAAAAGTCACAGTTGATATTATTATGATTACTTCTTCTTAAATAGCCAATACAATTTGCTCGCTGTGATGAATGTGGTTATCGGGAGCTCTATAGTCAGGAACGTGAAAATAGCGAAGCCACGGACCAGAGTCGTGTGCCTCCGGGGCCAGGCGGGCGGCTTGTTTGAAGCTGCTGGCTAAGGATAGCGGAGATACAGTCAGATTGTAATACCGCGGTGGTAATGGCCGAGCCGCCCGAACTCACTAAAATTAATGTGGAATCGTGTGTTATGCCAAGGCGTTGTCGGACACCGTAATTTTCTCTGGCCCTCCCAAATTTGCAGACAGCGAATTGTATGCGAATGTCGCTTTCAACCGCTGGCTCGGTGGTGCCCAGCGAATAATGTGGGCTCGAGACAACTGGAAGACTTTCTGGGAAAACCTGATCTGATGAGGAGGCGCATTCATCCACGTTGGACGGGGCTCATTTCTGCGAATATGACCAAGTTGATCACGGAACTTAATGTATGACAACCGAGGGTTCAGATGAGGAACGCGGAGCAGAGATGTAGTTTAACACCCTTCTCTGCTCTTCCATTCCAGCTGTTACCCACCCTTGACTTTAGAGTAGTGACTGTGTCTGTCCCACGGCCACCTCAATTAAATAAATCAAAAGTAAGCAGAAGAGGTCGACACAATAACCTTATACAAGTTAACACAATTATTTCAGCAGTGCAACAAAATAGGTCTATTAAATGTGGTCTCCTAAATATTCGATCTCTGTCATCTAAAGCTGTGTTACTGAATGATTTAATATCAGATAATCACATTGATTTATGTTGCCTAACTGAAACCTGGCTGAGCCATGAAGAATATGTCTGCCTGAATGAATCGACTCTCCAAGTCATATTAATACTCACATTCCTCGAGGCACGGTCGAGGAGGTGGAGTAGCAACCATCTTTGAATCGAGCCTATTAATTAATCCTCAACCAAAATTACACTACACCTCATTTGAAAGCCTTGTTCTTAGTCTTTCACATCCAACCTGGAAAACACTACAGCCAATTCGATTTGTGATTCTGTACGCCACCAGGTCCATATTCAGAGTTTATATCTGAATTCTCAGAATTTATATCAAGTTTGGTTCTTAACACCGATAAAGTTATTATTGTTGGAGACTTTAATATCCATGTGGATGTTGATAATGATTGCCTTAGTGCTGCATGCATCTCCTTGTTGGACTCGATTGGCTTCTGTCAGAGTACAGAAACCACTCACAGCTTTGGCCACGCTTGATCTTGTTCTTACTTATGGCTGACATTGAGCATTTGACGCTTCCCACAGAATCCTCTTCTGTCAGACCACAACCTCATAACTTTTGAATTTATACTACGGTGTACTCCGTTAGTCAAAAGTTTCTACACTAGATGTCTAACTGATAGTGCTGTAGCTAAATTTAAAGCGATTCCTTCTGTATTTGATTCGATACCACGCTCAATATAACAGAGGACTCCTGGTCTAACTTTAGTCCGTCCCAGATTGATCATCTTGTTGACAGTGCCATAGGCTCTCTGAGAATGACACTGACTCGATAGCCCTCTGAAGAAGAAGACAGTGAGGAAGGAGGTTTGCTCCTGGTATAACCCTCAGACCCGCAAACTGAAGCAACGTCACAGCTTGAGCATATGGCGTTCAACTAATCTCAAGAATCCCGCTTAGTTTGGCGAGATAGTCTTAAAACATATAAGAAGGCCCTCCGTAATGCCAGAGCAGCCTATTACTCATCAATAATAGAAAAATAAAACAACCCCAGGTTTCTCTTCAGCACTGTAGCCAGGCTGACGAGAGTCACAGCTCTGTGGGCCGAGCATTCCTATAAACCTTAGTGGTAATGACTTTATGAACTTCTTTAATGAAAAGATTTTAACTATTAGGACAAGATTAATAATCTCTGCCCATAACCAGTGCCAATCTGTCCTCAAGTGGAATGGCCTTGAAACGCTGTATGCCCTGGTGTATATTTGAGGATTTTCTCCATCAACCGTGACCAATTATTTTCAACGGTTTCTACTTAACAGCTACCTGTCTCTTGGACCCCATCCCGGAGGCTGCTTAAAGGCGTTTTGCCTTTAATTGGCGGCTCTATTAGATATTATCAATGTGTCTCTGCTAACAGGCCACGTACCACACCCTTCAAGGTGGCTGTTATTAAACCTCTCCTGAAGAAGCCCACTCTGGATCCAGAGGTATTGGCTAACTACAGACCGATCTCTAACCTCCCTTCCTCTCCAAGATCCTTGAGAAAGTGGTGCAAATCAGTTGTCGACTTTCTACATCATAATAGTTTATTTGAGAAATTTCAATCAGGATTTAGAAAACACCACAGCACCGAGGCGGCACTGGTGAAAATTACAAATGACCTCTTAATGGCAGCAGATAAAGGACCTCTCTGTCCTGGTCTTGTTAGACCTTAGTGCTGCATTCGACACCATTGACCATGACATCCTGTTACAGAGACTGGAGCAGTCGATTGGCATTTCAGGCACTAATTTGGTTTAAATCCTATTTATCAGATCGATCTCAGTTTGTCATTCGGACCCTATGAGCGGCATAATCATCTGCCTGATGGATCGCTGGGTCGTGAATTCCTGCTCATGACTACGCCACTGTCCTGTTGAGACTCCCTCCTCCCACCGCCATCTGCCTGATGGATCGTGGAGTCTCCATCGTGAATATGCCTACTATGAACTATTCATACACTCTGTCATATTCATTGAATGTATTTTAACTCTAAAGGCCCAGCTTCAGTGAACGAGGTTGTATGAGAAAACTATTTTGAAAACATGAAAAAGGGAGAAAAGGTAGTCTAAGAATATAGGTAGTTCAACACAAAAGCAGATATAAATTGTGAATATGTGATATCCTATGTGTTGTTTGGAGTCCACTGGCCACAGACATGACTGTAAAACTACAAGACCTGTGACGAATCCCCCTTAATCCCTGCACTGTTCTCTCTGTGTGACTGGCTTTGTACAACCTACATCTATGAAGAAAAAGTCACAGTTGATATTATTATGATTACTTCTTCTTAAATAGCCAATACAATTTGCTCGCTGTGATGAATGTGTATATATATATATATATATATACACTACCGTTCAAAAGTTTGGGGTCATCCAGACAATTTCGTGTCTTCCATGAAAAATCACACTTTTATTCATCAAATGAATATAAAATATCGTCAAGACATTGACAAGGTTAGAAATAATGATTAATATTTGAAGTATTAATTTTGTTCTTCAAACTTCAAGCTCAAAGGAAGGCCAGTTGTATAGCTTATATCACCAGCATAACTGTTTTCAGCTGTGCTAACATAATTGCACAAGGGTTTTCTAATCAGACATAAGTCTTCTAAGGCGATTAGCAAACACAATGTACCATTAGAACACTGGAGTGATAGTTGATGGAAATGGGCCTCTATACACCTATGGAGATATTTCATTAGAAACCAGACGTTTCCACCTAGAATAGTCATTTACCACATTAACAATGTATAGAGTGTATTTTTGATTAATGTTATCTTTATGGAAAAAACAGTGCTTTTCTTTGAAAAATAATGACATTTCTAAGTGACCCCAAACTTTTGAACGGTAGTGTATATAATTAATTTTTTTAAGACAATTTGACAGTCAGAGTGCAATGAAGTCTTCCACATGAGACTCCTCTTCTGCTGCTGATGAGCGTGTCCTCACAATATGCAGCGCTTCAAATTAAAGATGATCATCACCAGTGTGGTCTTCTGTCTATGTGTATTACCGTTTTACTGCCGTGGCTCGATTAAAGTAATGAATTAATCAATAAATAAAATATTAATAATAAAATGTCACTTCATTCTAGTGGTCTTGTGGTTACCGTGGCAACGGCGGATGAGGTTTAATACGATACATTTAAAAAAAATGAAACATTGAGCAGCTACTTTGTCAAATATACACAGAACAATTCTTAATTTTTTTTAACACATTTTTACACATTGATAAATACATGGAGCTACTCTGTGTTAAGCCAGTTGAGTGCTGCTAATAAAGACGAGCAGCGGTAGGAAATCATTGGTTTGCGTTGGCGGTAATTTTATTGAATAGCTCTGATATTATAATGATAAAGTATTAATCTACAAAAACAAAGTTAAAGAACCCTTGCATCTTCACAGGGAAATACATGTGATGTGATTGCATATAGAGAGACTGTGACGATGGGTAAACTAAGCACTGAAAGTTATTCTCGAGGACCGACGATTTGAACTATTCCTTTTTGCTTTGAGTTCTCTGAACCCGCAGAACATATTTTGTCAGTGGCTGTAAAAAATAGTGGGGCCATTTAGATCTGTGTGTGTGTGTGTGTGGGGGGGGGGGGGGGTTGTGTGTGTGTGTTTCTTCCATGTCAGCTGTTATCAGTTATGTGAGCAGGCATTGTAATGTTAGTGGGGATTTTGGGCTCCATTCAGATCTACTGCTGCATATCGTCTAATGTAGCTCCTTACTTTGTGTGTGTGTGTGTGTGTGTGCATGATAAAACATGAGGGAGTCAGAAACACTGTGTTCTTCTCATCAAAGCCCCACCCTCCCCGCTGTCTCCACGGAAACGCAACACAATTGGTACCTGTCGCTTGGCAACATTGCCCAGTATTTTTTGGACACAGAGCTGCTGGTCGGGAATAGATACACACACGCGCACACACGCGCACACACGCGTGCCGTTATCAACCGTCACAGAGGTGGTTCGTTTCACATTTCTTTGCGCAGCCTTTCCAGCTGCAGAGCCCTTCAGAAGAACAAGCACACACATCAAGTTTGATTGTGTGTCGCGACTGATGGATTTCTTATCTGCGGCATCGAGCTCGTGTTGTACATTCTTGTCTACATTCTGCGTTGTGAGATAACGGCTTCTCTTGTTATTCGTTGGAACATTACCGTTCAAAAGTTTGGGATCACCCAGACAATTTCGTGTCTTCCATGAAAAATCACACTTTTATTCATCAAATGAATATAAAATATCGTCAAGACATTGACAAGGTTAGAAATAATGATTAATATTTGAAGTATTAATTTTGTTCTTCAAACTTCAAGCTCAAAGGAAGGCCAGTTGTATAGCTTATGTCACCAGCATAACTGTTTTCAGCTGTGCTAACATAATTGCACAAGGGTTTTCTAATCAGATATTAGTCTTCTAAGGCGATGATCAAACACAATGTACCATTAGAACACTGGAGTGATCATTGATGGAAATGGGCCTCTATACACCTATGGAGATATTTCATTAGAAACCAGACACTTCCACCTAGAATAGTCATTTACCACATTAACAATGTATAGAGTGTATTTTTGATTAATGTTATCTTTATTGAAAAAACAGTGCTTTTCTTTGAAAAATAAAGACATTTCGAAGTGATCCCAAACTTTTGAACGGTAGTGTATGGCACCACAGAAATGTGACAGTTGTCTTTGTGGAGCCTGAAAATGACTTGAAATCAAACTAAATCTGATTACGTACGACTCCCAAAAGGTACAAATGTTCATCTCCAAAGGTGGAAATATATTTTATCCATGAGGCCATTTCCTGGAAATATTGCCGAGCTTGTCATAAATGATGCCCCTAAAACAAAACCACTTTTTCTGTGACAACTGAAGTGTTACTTCAACCAAGATCAGTCATATTATGCAATATTAAGCGATATATAACAGCTTCTCTATTTTTCATTCTGTAATAAAACTGACACACACATCCACATTCTCACACATTCTGCTCGAGGGAGACGGCTGTGACATATTTAGTTTTCTATATTTGTACCATCACACACTCCCACTGGAGGAGGAAGGTGATGCCACGGAGGCTGATTAGGCAATGTGTTGTCCTCGTGTAGGTGCATGTGTATCTGTGTTGACAATATGTACCGTATATATATACATATATGTATATATATAGATATACATAAATATACATATATGTATATATCTATATATATGTGTATATATATGTTAAGAATGTTAAGAATTTGAAAGCAAATTCAAAGTCAATCGTCTTGAGCTTCAGAGGGTTTACAGAAGAAATGTAATGTGTATATATATTATTTTTTTATTTTACTTGATTTTATTGTATTTTTTTGTAAAATATCTACAATAATTTCACCCTGGGGATGAATAAAGTACATATCTAATCTAATCTATGTATATATTTTTTTAAATATTATATTTATATACAGTATATACTTTTCTTGTAATCACTGATCCCTGTGAAATAGTCTTTTACGTTAAATTATTTTTTGAACAAAAACCTTGTTGCTGATGTTAAAAACCACAAACCAAGCCATAAATCCAGTTATGGATTCAGACCTTAACCTGAACAGCCATATCAAGACAATAACAAAATCAGCCTATTATCACCTGAAAAATGTATCACGGATTAGAGGACTTATGTCTCAACAGGATTTGGAGAAACTTGTCCGTAACGGTGCGTCTGTCCCTGGACACACAACACCATCACCCTCTCATCCTCCCATATGCGCTGTCACACACCAACAGATGCAAAGGGTTGATATGAAGAGACCCATCACATGGCTGGAAGAACCTGCAGCAGAGCAGATGATGGACTTATTTACAGCTACTCTTATCGTTCACACTCGACCATTTTATACCCTTTTCATTCATCATTGTTTTTTGATTTTGAAATACCTAAAATTCTCAAATAAAAAGCATAATATACATTGAGAAGGGTCAGTTTCAGATCGTTTACACTATGAGTCTGCCAGGAACAAAGTGAGGAGTATGTTCTCTGTGTAACACCCTGTTCTGTTTCTCCTGTGTTCCGTGTCTCCTATGTCTCCTCTGTGTCTTCTGTCTTAATTGTTTCATTCCCTGCACCTGCCCTCAGCCACTCTTGTCTCGTTACTGTCTGATGTCGTACACCTGTGTTTCCCCCCCTATATATTGTGTCAGTCTTTCCCTTGTCTGCTGTCGGTTTGTCGTCTCTAGTTCCGTGTCTTTTTCCCGTCGTCCTGTCTGTCGTATCTGATCCTGCCTGCCCCTTTTGGACCTTGTTTTTTTGTAAACTGTTTTGCCTCATTAAAGAGTGCTTTTTTTGTTATTTATATTGCGTCCAGCCTGTCTCTCTGCGCCTGAGCCTCACCCCGTCACAAAGACCTGACACTGAGCTGCGGAAATACGTTTCATGTGAAACAAATATGCACAAATGCATGTTTACACACACACACACACATATATATATTCCAATAGTCATTTTTCAAAGGCAAAAAATTAGGATCTTGATAGCAAGTTAAAAGTTACATTTGAACAGTGTGTAGACTTTACGAGTGTAGACGGTGGACATGTTCGAGATGATTGTGTGTAAAAACACAATTACTCCCAATTAGATCATCTGTCAGTCAGATGAACGTATACCAGTGGAAAATACTGCTCAGGATCCTAATAACAGCTCCACCATTCACTTTGAAGCCCATATAAATGATGCTGAAATAATATTTCTGCGTGAGCATTTGACTCTATATTTGAAAAGGATTTTGAGTTTGGTAGATTACTTTCCCCCCATTTCGTTATTAAACACTCTCAGAAGTCATGGAGCCGGAAGTGAAGTGATTTGTGTCTCTTTGGACGAGGGCAGCCCCACTTTGTTTTTCAACTACTTTTCCTCACTGCATCTCTCCCACGACCCTCATATTTCCCTTCCTCCTCAGCCATCATTTATACTGTTGTGCTCGTTTCCTTCCTCATTTTACACACTGCTCCCTGTCTTGTTTTTTTCCCAGCATGCACTCCCTTTGGTTTTCTAAAAACACAAAATTAGGAGTCCCATGTGTTTTTTTAATCCTGCATTGATCCCACATGGGGGCCGATATTCTCTCTGCTGCTCCTCAAATCTGTTGAATCAGGTGCCGACAAGACGCAGCTGCTCGTTCGCTACATAAAGCGGCGGCAACATGACATTGACCCTCCTCCTTATAATCTGTAAATACTACCAAGTATTTACAGACACAATACTCATCATTATGTCTTCCTAATCTGCTACGGCGGTAAACAAAGGTGGAGCTATACAGTTATCCAGACCCCAAAGGGAATCACACACACACACACACACACACACACACACACACACACACACAACTTGCATCCAGCTACAATCCTCCAAACACACACGTCTAAGAAAACTCGCCATCAAAATGCAAATGCATCATGCAGATCTCTGTTGTTTCTGCCCAGTCTGTGTGAAGGGAGCATAATAATGCTCAAGTTCAGCACACGAGCACTTGTTGAACCGGACAGTAACGCAAGGGGAAAGAGCCTTTTCTCACACCTCCACATCATGTTCCAGTCGATCCCGATGAGTGTTACGAATGAGACGGCTCTCCTGTAACTCGCTGCAAATCAGCAACAAAAAAAAGTCACACAGAGGAACGATGCTGACGGCAAAGGAGGGATGGCAGGAGAATCAGAGGAAGAGAATACAAAGGAGAGATGTCTGTATCTGTGTTTACTGTATATACGTGAGCAGTTGGTGATAGATTCGCTCATATGAGAGCTCCTCTTTTGGTCCTCCGTAGAGGTCAGAGGTCATTGTCAGAAACGCAGCGCTGAATAGATTGAGCAGCTCCCTTATTGCCATCAAATCGCACGAGTGTCTTGAGCAGTCGCTGCAGAAGCAGCTTGACGAGTTACAGGTGCTCAGTTGCAGCTGTGGAGTTGGGAGGAATTCAATGTCATGCTTGCACTTTGCTCAGGGCTTTGATTTGGTTTGCAAATGTCTTAATTTGTCAGAGAGGTCATGGGAGAAGTTGGGTTCGAATTGACCAAACAGGACACCCCTCCTTTGGCCAGCGCTTGTCCAATCAAAGCTTAGCAACCGTAGCTATGCTCAGCGGGTGTGTCAGGTATTCGGCAACGTAAAGCATCGTTTTATTGCTTTAGTTGATGAAAACTGACGACATTTCAGTCTTTTTTCAGTCATTCAGATGGCATTAAACATTTCAGTTTGTTTCTTTCTCCCGAGCCCTTTTGTTGTCATTGTTAACTGAAACTTAAGTGAATAAGGTGCCTCGAGTCATATATCATTACATTACATTACATGTCATTTCGCAGACGCTTTTATCCAAAGCGACTTACAATAAGTGCATTCAACCTAGAGTACAAACTAAGAACAACAAGAATACAGGAAGTAACATTTCTTCAACATAGTCAAACTACTAAAGTACCATAAGTAAGAGCTATTTAAGTGCAACTGAAGTGCTAATCTGTGTTTTAATCCAGATATAGTCGGAAAAGATGTGTTTTCAGTCTCCGGCGGAAGATGTAGAGACTTTCTATATCAACTGTGCCCATTGTCTTCTGCCAGCGTAGAGCGCGCAGCACAGAATACAGCTACTGCTGCACTGGAGGGAAAAAACTGTCTCGAATATTTTGTCTCCTTTTATCCGTCAGGAAAAACGTACGTTTGATGACAGCTGTGCCGCCTCGTTATTGTCTCCTGGATAAGAAACGGGAAGACTGCGGGTCAGCAGGTCCGTCTTTCAATCAGAGGATCAGCGGTTCAATCCCCCGCCTCCGCTAGCCCTTGAGCAAGACACTTGACCCTGAATCGCTCCCTGTCGCGTGTCTATATGTATGTCAGTCGCTTTGGATAAAAGCGTCAGATAAATTAAACGTAATCTAAAAGAAGAAAAGGTGGTTGATGAATCGATTAAGTACCACAATACCTCCACTCTCAACTTATTCCATGCAGCTGCTGTTAGTTTAATGAGCTGACGCTGATGAAAGGGAGCAGCTTATATCACTCAGCTTTCCGACCCGCGTGGCGTCATTTATCGTTCGGTTTCTCTCTGCTCTCGTCCGGATGTCTTCTCCGCCTCTTTCTCTTGCTGTCAATCTATCTTTGTCTGTCTTGACAGGATGTCTATCTCGAGTCTTGTTCCCCGCACACTTCAAAAGTGTGAATTTGCTACTCCACACACACACACACAGACACACACAACGTTTGATAGGTATGAATTTATATTTCTGCGATACGAAGGGCGTTTTTTTTCTTCTTTTTTCTCAGATGTTGACAAGAATAACCCAAGAGAAGAATTTAAAGATAGCGATGTAGAGGTTGCCAGTACTGCTAATCCCACCGAGATTATTACACCAAATCTGCATCCAATGCACCTCCAGCTTGTCGTTTTGTTATCTCGTCCGTAACATTCACACCACGGGTGCTCAGGAAGGTTTGGGGGGGACCTGTACTGCTCCTTGACATGTGCTGTCGCATCATTAGGCCGCTGACTTCAACTTCTCACAACACAATAGGAGACACATGCAGCGTTTTAATGGAGTGCAATGGGGTACTTTTGACAGCTGGTGTACCGCGAGCGAGTTGAAATGTAAAATGATTGGACCAATATTGGATCAATTAGAGGCTGACTGGTTTGAGGCTGGTATGGATTGGCTTGGGGGATCCCTAGTGACAACACCACACATACACATCTGAGTCTGTAAGCTTGTTAACTTTAAAAATATATATATTTTGTTTACATGTGCACTTTCTGTTTCACCTCAAGCCTTCCAGATGCTGTGTAATCCAATCACAAGTTAGGGGCGTGGAAGAATGATCCAATCACACAATCCCTGGTAATCCAATAACAGAGTAGCTCAATAATCAATACAAGCAGCATAAGCAAACTGGCATATCTCCCTGGCGTACACACATGCAGGCGCACACTGTCCAAGACCCCATCCACCTCCAGTTGTTGCCAGGCAAGTGTGTTCGATTATTCATCAAAGCCGTACGCCTTCAGGCAAGTTTGCGTGGCTGAATCCGCAGCCTGTCCATCTGTCCTTCTGCTTCAGGACCAACACCACCCATCACAAAGCAAATAATAACATTTAGTGACTTCTGTCAAAGTGCTTTCTCTTATCAAAAGTTGCAGGCGGCAGGAAGTTTTACTTTATTACGCTGCCTCGATCGCAATTCAATTTATTTGTACAGCCTGAAATCACTAATAGGTCTCCAGGCACTTTACAATCTGTACGATTCTGTTATTGTATTGGTCTCTGCAGAGACCGGTAGCTTTTTAGATTACTTATTTCTTTGATTTGGTATTATCTATTTTTGTGCACACGTTAATTGTTTGCATGTGGACTTTGCATCCACAAATGAATGGCCATAAAGGGGTACACATAATGTTCATTTTCAGGTTCATTCTTGTATTTTGCGTTTCTGCGAAAACTGCCGTGCTTTAATGTTCCAAAAACATAGAGAGAGGTTGCCAGTACTGCAGTTTATATATATATGTATATATATATATATACATATACATATATATATACACATATATATATTTATACATATACATCTATATATTTATACATATATATATATATATATATAATAAATAAAGTGTTAAAAATGGATAAATTACAAATTAATTAAATTTATGAAACAGCTAAAAGAATATTTTCCTAATAAATTTCCTCTGACAGTTCATAAAGTCTGGGAAGTATCTGAGCAACCAGCAGAGACACTTTAATGGGATTGTATCTCAGAAAAAGATTGATCCGTTACATCCTGAGACATCCTGCTCTACTTTGGGGACAACGATTTTGAGGAACGTTCATTTGTCATTAAATGTAATTGTGCAGCAAGAGTTGTTAACAAAGAAAGAAAGAACATCTGGACATCTGGACCTACAACCGATAGATAATTGAGAATTATTAAATTTTTACTATTTGAACCGATTCAGTTTTTCTAGCCTTTACGGCAATCGTTCTGCAGTCCAGTAAACACACCGACCAACTACATGCGTTGTATATCTACGCAGCGCGAAGTGTGTTTTTTATTGACAACTTTAATCTTTTCTGGAAACATTCTGCCTTTTTCCGCCCTGATGGAGTCCACCTTAATGGTTTAGGGTCACGCAATCTATCGGACAATATGCTTCACTCTATTCTGACCTCACCATCCATTGACTACTTTACCCTGCGTTTCCTCAGCTAGTAGCCTACCAATACAATCTCTCCCCTCCCCGCAGTAAAATCAATATTAGTTCCCCCTGGTGGCCTGGTGGGTCTCCTACTTCCCCTTCCTCTGGTCTCCACCTTAACTTCCGCTCCCAGACCGATGAACATTCCGGTCAGAATCACCGGCTCTGCCTCGCACCCTACTTTTAGTCGGGGTCACCGCGTTGCACGAGTGTTGTGTCCAATCGCACATATCCCAAGTAATTCCTGTGCTTATTACTCAGATCACTTTGCAAAGCACATCAGCTTTGTTTTTAACACAAATGTCAATGAAGTTTACTTTTTAAAGCAGTCTTTTAATGAACATTGCACCACATTGCTGAACAAAGTGGCACCTTTTAATGAGTTCCTTACCTATTTCATTGATTAGGTAATGGCGATTAGGTCTGGTATTACTCCTGGGATTTGTTCAACCAACTGTCGCTCCTCACAATCTCCTACTGTTCTGGACTCTTTCCAGTCAAACAGCCAACAAGAACTGATGGACTTAATCAATAAATCAAAACCATGGTCATGCCCTCTGGATATTATACCATTTTCTCTATTTCAAAAAATCCTGACCTTAATTCTTCCGTGTCCACAGGAAGTGTCCCCTCCTATTTCAAGCATGCCACTATCCAGGCATTATTTTAAAAAACTAACTTAGATCCTGCCTTGCCGTGAACTACTGGCCTATATCAAAATGACCTTTTCTGTCAAAAATTCTAGAGAAGGTCATGACAAGGTCATTGACAAGTTCCAGTCAGGGTTTCGCACAGGCACTCAACTGAAACCACTCTCCTGAGGGTTTCAAATGTTTCAATGTTCATTAATGTCATCTGACGCAGGTGACTGCTTGGTTTTGGTGCTCCTTGACCTCAGTTTGGCATTTGACACCGTAGACCATAACATCTTGATTGAGAGGCTACGTGACTCGGTGGGCATATCAGGCACAGCGTTGGACTGGTTTTCATCATACCTCAATAACAGAAGTTTTACTGTCTGAGAGAGAATTTGTGTCAGACATCTCTCCACTGTCCTGTGGGGTACCGCAGGGCTCGGTCCTGGGGCCTCTATTATTTTCTTTATACTTATTATCCCTTTGACAAATCATCAAAACCTATAATGTTGCTTATCATCTATATGCAGATGACATCCAACACCTTATCTCCTTTAAACCCAGTGAGGCCTTTAAGTTAACCAGCCTCCTTGATTGTGTCACAGCTATTAAGGACTGGAGAGCAGTAAATTGCTTACAATGAAATGATAATAAGACTGGGGTTCTGGTTGTTGCCCCTGATGATGTTGTCCCTATGATAAAGCAGGGCATTGATCACCTGTCCTCTGCTGTCCACCTACATTTCGTAATCTCGGGGTAGTTTTTGATAAATCCTTGTTGTTTGAACATCATGTCAAGCAGCTCTCTAGATCCTGGTTCTTCCACTTAAGAAACATCAGCAAATTGAGATCTGTTTTATCTGCAGCTGAATTAGAAATGATCATACATGCTTCTATCTCTTCTCGTATTGATTACTGCAATATACTTTTCTCCTCTCTCAATAAATCTGTGATTGACCGGTTGCAAGTTCTACTCCTGCTGCCAGAATACTAACAAGGACAAATAGACGGTCTCATATCACCCCGACACTCAAGTCCCTCCACTGGCTCACTGTAGAGCAGAGGATCAACTTTAAAATCCTCACTCTCACAGTTTTCTACACTGCCAGACTCCTTCATACGTGGCTGAACTCCTTCACTAATTTTCAACAGCCCGCCATCTCAGATCAAACCTCCAGAACCTTCTGTCTGTACCTCATACTCGCCTTAAAACTCCTGGTGACCGAGCTTTTGAGGCAGTAGCACCAAAGCTGTGGAAAACTATGCTTGCACCCTAAAGGTTTGCTGATTTCACAGCATCATTTAAACTCCATCTCAAAACATACCTGTTTACACTGGCATTTGGTGGATTTGAACATTATATGGCCTACTTTTATCTTTTCTGTTTGTCTGTTTGTTTATATTTGCACCATCTTTTTACTGTTTATTGTGCTTTGCTCTCAACTATTTAGATTTTAGATTTACACACAACAGGAGAAGGACGTCAGAGAAGTTCTTTCACCTGGAGTTCTCCAACAAGTTCTCCAAAAAAAGTGGAATGTGGAAGACTTAAAACCGGAATAATTAACCAAGAATAAACAGACTCCAAAATGTTCTTTCTTAACACAGGCAGATCAAAACCAGCATGTCTCCTACGTTCAGAGACCGTGAAGATTATTAAAAGAGACGATGTGAAGCGCCGCAACGAGACAAAGCACAAATCTTTTGAGCAAACGTACTGAGTCACATCCGAAATGAAGGCGCAGATAATAAATGATCTAAGAGCCGAATATGATAAGAATTGTAAGACATTAATTCACTGACCAACAACGATGTTTACAGAAAGGGAAAGAGAGCTGAATTTTTGTTCTCGCTTTTTAGAAGATGACGAGAATATATTATCGTGGTTTTCTTGGTGTGCATCACTTCACCCTGAATTAAATGAATGTAAAGCTGCATGGCAATTCAGTTAAATAAATTTTTCTAAAATTAAGTACTTTATTTTAGGATTTTCTCTTATGTAATTTATTCCTAAATGGATACCGGATTTTACATTTATTTATGATTAGATTATTTATTATTTATATTTCGTCTAGTTCAATTTGAAAACTGCTGATAAATATCAATATGATTCAGTCAAACTTTCTTTATTTGATTGAATAATCAAATAAATATCAAACTAGTCAAATTACATAAAGACATTGAGACAACTGCTACTTTATTATATGTGGGACTAAATCACAAGTTAGACATTATTGTCATGCATGAGGAATTTCTCTCTAACTGGATTTTGTTTCGTTTTAATTAAAAACCTCTGAAATAGTATAAATATAGAATAGAAAGTAGCATAATATGTTTTTTGTTTTTTTTGTCTAATCTTATATTTAAAAGGGACCATGTAGTTATACACATACATGTCACCATTTGATGCACTCTACCAGAGTGTAGCTACAGCTAATCTGCATCTTTAGTCCCTTGACAGACCGTAACGAACATAAAACAATAGCAAACAGTGCAGGATAAGACACACTTATGTGTGTGGTAAGGTGGAAAATAAGGGTGTGGAGAGTTCCTCCTTTCATCACCATTCTTTTGGGAACCTCAGAATTGCATCTCGGTGTCTCACCAGAGGACGTGGTTCGGTTGGCTCCTTCAGACCAGGACCTCCGGGAAGCACTGGGGCGGTTTGCAGCAGACTTTGAATTATATATCTCGTCAGGCCTGGGAACGCCTTGGGGTCCCCCAGGAAGAGCTGGAGAACATCAATTGTGAGAGGAACTCTCAGGAAGACTCTGAGAAGCTGGCTGCCCCCACCACCCGGCTCCAGAGAACAGAAGATTATAAGTAGAAGGGTCTTTAACTTACCTCCAACGTTTACATACTCCCGCTCTACTACTCCATCTTGACTCATCAGTTCCTCACTTCTTCTGACGTTAAACAATGGATTGTTCTCGGTGCTCCACCCTTGCAACTTTTCTAATTTCCTCCAGCTATGAATCCCCGCTGATGTTTGCCAGCCACCTGATGGAAGTGTGTTGTCATCTGGAATCGTAGTTTGAGTTCTTTCCAGATCGGGTGCAGTCATTGATGTCCAGGGCAACCAAGAGGATGCTAAACACAGGGCTCTGGGGGCTTCGTATGTCCTAGGCCTAACTTTCAGTTGGGGAGAAAGAGGAAATAAACATCTGCACTTGCCCAAAGTGCTTGCGAGACCAAGAGGGTACCATCCAGTGTCAGGGGTGTAATTGTGGAGAATACTGAGATGATACCAACGAACACCTTTCTCATGTATGTTTTGTTATTTCCAAGTTGTGTGAGGGCCGAGTGGAGGGCAGATGCTAAACTCAGTTGATCTGTTGGGAATGCAAGCTGATGGGGGTCCAGACTGGCCGGCACATGTACTTTGATGTGCAGTAGAACCCGTTTATCATAGCACTTCATAACACACGTGTGTGTGAGGGCAGTTTATTATTTGGTAGTACAAACCAGAGAAGAGCTGCATGGTTAAACTCTTGCTGAGGGTGGACCTTCAATCTCACTCACACACACACACACACACACACACACAGTTATGATTTTAATGACCTGGAGCCCTAACCCCAATGGCTATCGGACTAATTCTAACCCTTATCCTAACCTCAACCGAAGCTAACCTTAGTTTACCCTTAATTTATGCTTAGGTCCTCATTTTGTCAAAATAGTCCCCACAAAGTGACTATAAACAGATGTATGTCCCCACAAGATGGGTAAAACACACACACACACACACACTAAGATGTATAAATAATATTCTACCAAGGTGGACATTTTGCATTGCTTCGAGATCCTTGACTCCATTGTGTCAAGAACACACACAATCAAAACAACTGGTCCCACTTGAGTTTTGAGGGTAATATTTATGCCTGGCTTTCTTTCTAATACAGCAATTAAATCTAAAAACCCTCATTAGCTACATCGCAATTGTCCATTATTTCCGTGCTAGATTCAAATGGTGTTCAAATAAATACGTGAAAAAAAGAAGAGATGAACATATCGTATAATGGCAAAATCCAGTAAGGCAGAACAGCCGGCTATAAGCATCTTGAAGATTAAATAGATTTGCATTGGCTCTATCACATTTTCATCATGACTAGATTTTAATATTGAGATGATTAAAGTGTGTTTCCTGCCTCCAGTGACTAACACACATACTGTAACAGTTTAGCTCCACGCCTTCCTTTTTGTAATAGTTGTTTTCATCCTGTCACACCATCTCGTCAGTCCACCTCCCTTCACCTGCCTCTGATCACCTCGTTAGTCCCTCATTCCCTTCACCTGGTCCTCACGCCCTTCTCACCTGCCTCTGATCACCTCGTTAGTCCCTCATTCCCTTCACCTGGTCCTCATGCCCTTCTCACCTGCAGCCCATCCCCTCATTAGTCCCTCACTATTTAGCTCCCTCACTTCCACTTGTCCTCTGCCAGTTTGTCTTGTGTTTTCGTGCCAAGTTCTCCAGCGTTATTAGAGTATATTCCTGACCTGCCTGTTCTGACCCTGCCTGCCCTGACCTCTGATTCTCTGCCCCGCCCCTTTTTGGACTTGTTTGCTTCTTCGACTGATCTCCCGGTTTTGACCCAGCCTGTTTCCAACCAAAGACAGTATTCTTTGTTACTCCTGTCTGAGTAGTGCTTTTGGGTCCACTCTAATAGCGCCGTGACACATACCTTGCATTCACCTATTCAGAACCCGTAAATACAAAAGAACTTCAAACATTATCAGCATGTTAGCTGAAGAATATGTGACATGCAAGAACTTCAGAGGGACATTGTGGTAGTTTGCGTTGCTGGGAAATCAAACATGGGAAGAAAAAAGAACACCTGGAAGTTTGATTCATTGATTTTTCATGCATTTATTGACAAAGACATACTGTACAAAGGACAAACCACAGCACACAACACTTATTTTGAACATGGCCGTGGTCCACGGAGCCAAGCAGTGGCTCTGGGCTGGACAACAGGCCGAGGAATAGGCCTCACCGGGGACGTGTTCCAACGTGATTATGATTTTGTTCCTGCTGCCGGTCAGCTGTTGCCCAAAGATAGACGTGGATCACATCGCTGACCAGGTGATGAGATTGGAGACTGACAAGCACACATTAACGTCCAGTCATGGCTGTAGCGTCGTCATTTGTCTGGGTCCGGTGGTGCCTGAGGCAGCACTTCAAAGGTGCATGTAACTATTATATTACAGTGCTCCATATACAGTGAAATTGCACAAGCACGGACGTTTATTTTATGACACTACACATTTGAAAACATACTTTTATAAGTTGTCAGATGTGTGTGAAGTGTGTTTATCCTTTAAAATATCCTTTGTAATGCGTGTATGCACTTATATTTTATGATTATTACCACATTGATAAATTATTTAATGCATTACTCTTTGTTTATAATACTTTAATACTCCATACATGCCTTCTTTATACAAAGCATAGAGATTGAAAACATAGTAAACTACTCAGTTACCTTTTACATTTTATTTGTGTGTGTTTATTGACTACATTCAGTGATGTTTAGTTCCAGTTCAGATGTAGTTCTGATCATTATGATGTGCACAGTAAGGCACTGCAAGTGAGTCATCAGTGATCTGGATGCGCTGACATTAGCTCAGACTCTTGTAGTTGCTAAGGAGACAAAAATCATTGGCAGCAAATGTGCTCACCTTTTGTGTATTTCCGATGCTTGACTGTCCTCTTGACCTCCCTTTAATCCTCCCGACGAGCCACTCCAGCTCTGACTTATTGAACCCAAATCAATCAGAGTCGAAAGAGGGGGGGAAAAAAGAAAGAAATTAAAAATCTCTCAACATTTTCGACCATCCATCTTGTGAGGGTGGTGCTATCGTGTGCCATCGCTTAGTAAAAGCCTTTTTACTAGCTGCTAGGTGTTTGTTGTTTTGGCAGCATAGGGTGCATTGGATTTGTCCGGTAACTGTGTCGACAGCTTTTCTGGGTGCTGCGATGTCTTCGTCACATGAATAGTTGTCACATTTTGTGATTCATTTGCAGGAGTGTCAGACACATTTGAGCTAAAAAGAAACAAGGGTGCAATTAGTCAGTGGTTACATACGTTTTTAGCAGTAAGCCAATCCATCTGTTAATTATACAGGGGCAGAAGTACAATGATACACACACATACAGCACAGTATGTGTTCCGTTCATTTAAATGTGAAAGTACATGAGAAATATGTTGTCCTTCAAATCAATGAATAATCATGATACATAATTGTGATTTAAGTACTGAAAAAGAAGTTATTGTGCTTACCATTTTGACCCTGATCCGGCAGCCTTACCTCACAGGTCAGACCCTGCACCCCTCATTTGTAATTTGAGTCACAGACAGCCTCCATAAACCTGACATAACTGCGTAAGACAGACAGCGAGACGTTCATTAAAACCAACTGAATTTAGAATTGAGGAGGCAGGAAGGAGACGGGAAGGAGGCAGCCGAGCGAGACTGAGCATAAACTGTCAAGAACAATCACAAGAGGATGGAGTTAAACTTCTATTTAACAAATGAGAGAGGGAGAGCACGGAGTGACAGTGACAGTAAGGTAGAGAAAGAGATATGGATCAGGGCAGTTTTCGGGGAAGCTGCACATGAAAACGGTTTCCTGGCAACCGACTGAGAAGAGCTAATAATGACTGCTTAAAAACCCGAGTGAGATTGTGTTCTTGCACGTCGTCATAATTTCTGCCAAAGTGCCTCGAAGATGTCTGACTTCTGTTTCCCCACAGCTTTACCCGAGCCCTGCTCTTTGGCCTGCGACACTTGATTTCCTCTGAATAATGTAATCTTGAATTAAAAAGTAATCCTTGCGCTATATTCATACGTTGTTTTCATATTGTCAACAATAGATATGTGGTCTAATATATCATTTGTCTGTCCCAGAAAGCTACATTTTTGTCCAAAAATAGAAACATATGTTGTCCTGAGTGAACCCCAAATACACCATACTGCTGGTATACATATGCACATTAATCTGCATCTGACAAATAGTCTCCAGCAAAAGCACTATTGCTTGTTTTAACCCTTTTAAGTCGACGCCCGCAGCACCGCGTTTTTCACTGTTTCCGTTTTTTTAAATATTTATTTTTTATTTTACCTTATTTCTCAGTCCCATTCTTATCATTTTGGTGAATGGTGTGACGGACCACATCATTTTTACTAGAACAACGATAAAACTAAATTTGGTTTTAGATATCTATTTACATGTATCTAGCATTGTATTCAGATATTTCACTGCTTTTGTGAACTTGGACCTTTGGTAAACCAATTTCAAACACCAAAACAGTTCGTCCACATGAGTAAAGGTGTGTTTTCACAAGAGATGTGAAGAATTTATGAAGAATCGAACATCAATTTTCAGCTTTAGGGCCATATCTTCTCTTTCCACTTGTGCCTGAGGACAATTGGGCCTCATTATATATAGAGCTGAGAATATTCTGGAATGTTTGATGTATAACACATGGGTATGTGTCATATGCAAAAGCCTTTAAAAGGTGAATTAATTTTTGTGTGTAAAATCTAGAAAATGAGCCCAGACTCCAGAGGGTTAAGGCATTTCTGAGACTCTTTGGGATGTGAAATGTCTTTTATTTGGTGTTTCTTTTACTGCATCATCGGATATCTCTGGTGTCCACACAGGAGAGCATAAAAAGGGAGGAAGTGTGCACATGTGAGACATGGAAAGTAATTAACTAATGAGCTGGATTGTTTTGAGAAATACTACAAGATGCAACTTGAGTAAAATTCTGCACTGATAGGCGAACATCACAGCCTTAACTGGCCTCTTTCATGTTGACATCGTCCAAGAAAACATCTTTCCTTTCATCCTTATGTTTCCTCTCTCTGATTCGATAAGTCCATCCCCACAACGTGTTGCGCTGTCTCTCAAATGAGCTCGTATGGCAACGCAGACACACACAAACATACACACCTCACACACCTGCGTGAGGCCATAAAATATTCAGTAAGGGGGTCTCGGAGGCCTTTAGAATTGATGGATCAATGAAAACGCCTGAGCACAAAGTAATAAATAGTAAATTTTAGAGAGTTCACTCGTCTAAATGCCCGCGGCCATTAACTGAATATGCACTGGCAAAATGTTCCGCTTGGTATTTACACACACACACACACACACACACACACAAACACACACAAACACACAGAAGTAAACATGATCATGATGGTTCCTGCTTGTACACTAGATTGTTACTTGAGGGAGGGCACATGTGCTATTTGCATCAAATAATGAAACTCTTGACGGTGTTTACCTCGGCCGATCAATATTTGTTAGTAATCCTCCGGGCTCCCGCTCCGGTGGCGTGTGTGTGCTCTCACACCGAGGCTGCTTTCACGTTTGAGTATTTTGGTAGAAATCAACGCAGAGGTTTCTTTGAGGAACGGGGGATACACATATGACGTGTGAGTCCTACTTTGAGTGGTTGAACATTGGGATTGGATAGTTTCTTTTTTGGATTCAATGTTAACTAATTAAACTGCAAATAGAAGTTTTCTGTGTTCCCAGTTGACAAACAGGACTATTAAAGTCTTATTTACACCCTTTGTAAACCCATGAAAATACAAGAAACTTTGACTACAAATTGAAAGAACAGTTTTCTGCACATGCATGTGTGATCTTTCACAGATCTGATGTCGTTCCTCTCCTCTCTGTTCACAGACAGCAACTTTGTCCTGGGGAACGCCCAGGTGCAGTCGCTCTACCCCATCGTCTACTGCTCGGACGGCTTCTGCGAGCTCACCGGTTACGCCCGCGCCGAGCTCATGCAGAAGAGCTGCGCTTGTCACTTCCTGTACGGCACGGAAACCAGCGACCGGTTCACGGCGCAGATCCAAGGAGCCCTGGACGAGAGGCGGGAGTTCAAGACCGAGCTGGTGTTCTACAAGAAGGAAGGTGAGACGGCGGGAAGGAAACTGTCTGAGTCACTGCATCCATTAGTGCTCTACCCATCCATACATCCACCCATACATCCATCCATCCACCCATCCACATCTCCATCCATATATCCATACATCCACCCATCCACATCTCCATCCATACATCCACCCATCCACATCTCCATCCACACATCCATACATCCACCCATCCACATCTCCATCCACGCATCCATACATCCACATCTCCATCCATACATCCATCCATCCACCCATCCACATCTCCATCCACACATCCATACATCCACATCTCCATCCATACATCCATACATCCATACATCCACATCTCCATCCACACATCCATACATCCATACATCCACCCATCCACATCTCCATCCATATATCCATTCATCCACCCATCCACATCTCCATCCATACATCCACCCATCCACATCTCCATCCATATATCCATTCATCCACCCATCCACATCTCCATCCATACATCCACCCACCCACATCTCCATCCACACATCCATACATCCATACATCCACATCTCCATCCATACATCCATACACCCATACATCCACCCAGCCACATCTCCATCCATATATCCATTCATCCACCCATCCACATCTCCATCCACACATCCATACATCCATACATCCACCCATCCACATCTCCATCCATATATCCATTCATCCACCCATCCACATCTCCATCCATACATCCACCCATCCACATCTCCATCCATATATCCATTCATCCACCCATCCACATCTCCATCCATACATCCACCCACCCACATCTCCATCCACACATCCATACATCCACCCATCCACATCTCCATCCATACATCCACACATCCACATCTCCATCCATACATCCACACATCCATCCATCCATCCACCCATCCACATCTCCATCCATCAATCCATATATCCATTCATCCACCCATCCACATCTCTATCCATTCATCCACCCACCCATCCATCCATCCATCCACATCTCCATCCATACATCCATACATCCATCCACCCATCCATCCACCCATCCATCTCTCCATCCATACATCCACCCATCCACATCTCTATCCATACATACATCCATCCACACATCCATCCATTCACACATCACCTCTGTCCACCAGGTGAAAGCACGTTCCTATACCAAATCTGTTGAGATTCTTTTTTTAGATGAACAGCATAAGGACACATTTGCTTGAGTGGCAGGTCAGCTGCTCACTCCATCACTTTTCTGCTGAATTGTCCCAGAAATAAACTAGAAATTTATACAATAGGGCCAATATTTATAACAATTATGTTACTTTTATTAACACATTATTGTCACTGTTATAATGCATTTATTGTGATTATTAGTGAATCTAAGTGATCATTGTTTGCTTTAAAAATTAATTTTTCTATGTTTTATGTGGCATTCTTGTATGGATTTAAGTAAGTTTTTAACACATTCAAATGCATAATTACAGTGATTAAAATACATTTTTAAAATATTCATATGTATTACAACAATCTGAATTACAAAACAGTCTGTGACCAGGGATTATGAAGTATTCTGATACTTGACCAAACAAGTCATTAGAAAATGTGCTATAAGTATTGTTATGAAGCACATCTAACTTAAGTTATACCGTTCTATACGCCTATAATAAGGCATCATGAGCATGTCTGTAACGCATTCATTGGTGTCATAGAAAGTCCAAATCCCAAATATCTCTTATAAATAAAGGATTAAAAAGTCGATGACTTTAAGTAATCCTTCTGACAAAAATATTATATGCTGTAAATTGGATGATATGTATGCCAGATTCCATATGTGTCAACTGAGCGAAGGAATGTGTGATTCACTGAGTCATGCATAAATTACATATCAAAAGAGCTTTGGAAATGGTTGCTCTGCGTGTGTTTCACCACAAAATAAACCACGACGATGCTCCAGCACTTGATTTTAAAAAGAAGAAAGGAAGTAAGATCCAGAGAGAAAAGAAAAAAGACTTGGGAGGGAAGAGGTTTGTGAAAGAACAGCATGAGCGGAAAGGTCATTCATCCACTCTTTATTAATCAATAATAAAAGGGAGACGTGGAAACATGTTGTCCTCTGAGATATAAGCCTGGAACAAAGAGCAACACATTTCTCCCAAACACACACACGACAAATTAGAAGTGTTTTATACTCTTTATCATCTCTCTATGAGCTCACATTGGCATGTAAGCTTTTCCCCAGGGGAGCAAAGGAAAGAATAAACACAAACATATCAAGCTCCCTGTCTCAGATCAAAGCCTGGGGCACTACTTTAAAATTGCATTTTATCCACGCAGCACACACTCATAATATATTCATACTGACACGATTTACAGCCCAATAAATAACGGAAGAAACGAACCACTGGTAATACAAATTTGAACAAAAATGTAAACAGTAGCGGGGAAATAAAAAGTGTCAAAACAAATCGATATAAGAAAAAAACATTAACCAATGAATGACAAGCGCATCACAAGTTAGTTTCCCCCGTGAAAACCTGTTCAGAGTAATAACGCTGTGCTCTAATAATATGGTGAATAGTCAATATATACTAAAGACAGCTTTCCATTCTTTATCTTTGTATCTTGCCTATCGTTATGCATGACGAGGACAGGGGATGAGATGTCGGTACCGCTATTGGTTACCGCCACGTTCCAGTCAAACGGGGACAACTCCCATCAATATGGCTGATGTTTTTATTGAGGCGGTCGTCTCGCTGGTTTCAATGCATTATTTAATCGCATGATCCCCCGGAGGGAATTAGTCTCGCAGTTGCCGGACACCGTATGCAGTGTGCCACATGCAGCCCGCGAGGACACGGGTCAGAGATTACAGGTGCGTAACGGAAAACCCCGGCAGCTTGTTTCAGCCGGATTTCATGCATTCATGGAGCCGCCAGCATGGGGTCACTTATCTCGTTCGATAACCCTCATTCAAAGGATAAGGCTGGCAATCTTCGTCTGGGTTTATCCCGAATGTCAACAAATCCCATGAAAACACCAGAACCAGCAATGCATTTTAAAAGACCAGCCAGGATTGTGTGCGTGTCAAAGTCGGATGTATCTTGTTCCTCAGTGCCAGAGAGCCCTCTGTTGTCCAAACATGGTTTAATAATAATTAAATATCATCAGTTTGATATCATCAGTTGGAAACCTGCAGGTCTGAGAAGTGAAGCCAAGGCAGAAGTGCTTCAAACCGGTATTCCCTCCACTGACCACCAGTTGTATAGAAGTCTATAAGAAAATGACCACTTGATTTATTTCCTCAGTAAACATTGTAAACATGAGTTCATGGTCTCAATTACTAGTTTCAAGTCTTCTTCAATACAGCACGATGTTTGTTGAGGAAATTATGGTCCATTTAGAGTCCAATAGACCATAAAGCAGGGAATGTCCATATACGTCACTCCTCCGCAGTCCAATCATGGTCACTTCCTACACACAGTTTATGATAACCATGAACACACACACACACACACTAGACGTAATCCCACATGTCCTCACCTGTTCATCAAACGTGTACTAATCTGTGGCTGGAAATGGTGCCCAACAAATGCAATATGTAACATATGATATTCCTTTATTTGTCCCACAGTGGGGAAATTTCAAAAATCACAGCAGCGGCGCACATCAGAGCATCAATGAAAATAAATTTAAACACAAAACACAATACTAAAAAACTAAATACACAGGGGAAAAATAAAGTAAAGTGCTGAGTAAAGCATTTTCTAAAATCTGTATTTAAATCTTGCATTGATCAGCCAATGCACTTTAAACAGAGTGAACCAATCCCCAATTGAAGGTATTCTCACTTTCAACCTTACTGAAGTGTCAAAAGTAAGACAGAGCTTTCCAAAGTATTAAAACTATGCAGTCCAATTACAGGCTGCAGACAAACCACACTCCCTTGTACCATGCCTTAGCAGTCCAATTCTAAGAGGGCACAATCTTAGGCGACCGTAACCATCCATTAAATCACCTCTATTGGGTTCTGCCCTCGGGGCAAAGCACAGAGTCCCCTGTGCAGCTTGCTACCTCAGCACAGAGCACTTTATATATCTATTTGACCCTGCTTCTGTTTTAATGTGTCCTATCTGGATGTGATATTTCGTCTTTTAATGTTCTCTTTTTGCATGCAAAATATAGACAAAGTATTTTTCTATTTAATTTTTAATTAGACTTCTATATATTTGTGGCCGGAATCTTTAAGAAGAAAAAGAGTGAACTTTGGGTCGGGTCTCACACACAAAGTAGATAACTCAGAAAGTACTGAGGGTCCTCACACACGGTTGGTTTTGTTATTTTCAATCAGAGACGCATGGAGAATAAGCTGGTGTGACTGTTTTCAATGATATGCTTCTTTTTTCTTCAATTATTGTGAACTTGGATTAAAGTTTGTAAAGCTTGAAGAGTAGCTTAACCTCCAGTGGTTTGACTTAGTGACATTACTATTGGTGTGTTTTACAGGTGCAACAACTTAAAGATACAAAATATTAGAAATAAGGAACAAAAAAGTACCAAAAGTAAATAATGATATTATTGGATTATTATAATTATTGATGCATTCATTCAAGTGCATTACCTACATTGCAGTGGGGAATAGTGCAGTATATATGAATGACTATACTTAAAGTACTGCCAGGTGGCTTAATCCATTAAAATACACAGTTTAATAATTCATTCACATTTTGTCTCAGGAATCTCTGCAATGCATCAATTTGTAACAAAAGCTGACAAAATAAATGTAGTGAAGTGGAAGTATGAAGTAACATCAAATGCAGATGCTGAAGTAAGGTACAAGTACCTGAAAGTTGTACTTGAGTCAATGTACTATATGTATACCCACCACTGCTTCCAGCTAGAAAGGGCAGCAACACGATGCTTTGAGGCTGCTGGTAAATGACTCTTTAAAGTCCAATGGTTGTGTCATATCTTTTAACCAACTCATTCTAAATATCTGCGAGACTCCTCTTAATAATATCATCACAAAGCCAGATGGCCTGAATGATGCATGTTCTGCGCTGGTGGGAAATGTAATCACAGCCCCCGAAGCTCCCGTTGCCGGCCAGTCAGGAGAGTCGTATCGAAGGTGTACGTGTCGTCTGCAGTATTCTGATTGACAGTTGACGCACGGTCAACCTTCACTTCCTCTCTACACTGCACCTATACTCTGAATTATGAGGGAATATTAGATGGAACAGGATGAAAAAAGGGAAAAAAGCTTTTCATCCAGGCTGAAGGGCCTCTGTGGACGCATGTCTTATTATAGCTGCAGGCTCACGGTACCCGTGAAGGTAATGAACGTGACGTGACTCGCGGACGCCGAAGATGGGATGTTGATTCGTTGATTCAAGGAGAATAATTGGCACGATGCAACAAATGGTTTGGCGATGAAATTGAGTTGTATCCCGTTTGAGATAATAATAAAAAAAACACGACAAACAAAGCAAAAACAGCAGTGTGCTGGTTTTTAAAAATGTTTTATTTACATTACAGGGAATTATGCATCAGAGCTCTGCCTGATTTCCATATATTATCACTCACATGTATCTTCAATACAGAATCTCATCTCAACATGCTAGCGTTCACAATTGGTGTTTAAAAGTACATTTACTCTTGTGTACACTTTTGAGGTATTTGTACATTTCCTAAAATGTTCTGCTACTTTATACTTGTTCTGCACTACATCTCAGAGGCTGATATGTTACTTTTGACATATATTTGATAACTTCGGTCACAAGTTACTTTAAAGACTCCGATTAATAATACAACAATTCGAATCAACAAATAAATGGTGCTGTATTATTTAAGATTATACTTTATTCATCCTGGGGAGAAATTCACACGCCACCCAGCAGTATATAAAGTGGTTATGAGCTCCGCTTTCTACGGCTGCATTATTTAAGTGATGAACACATGAACGCATTGATTATTTAAATCCAGAAATATATTACCCTCTATTCTTAAAATGAGCCATTTAGCATAATAAGTACTTTGCCTTGTTGTGCACTTATGTGAGTGTGTGTGTGTGTTCTTCCGTCTCGTCTATCATTTTAAGTGAAGGACAGATGGCATTTATATTGGTTTTTGATACGTTTAAGTTTTCATAAACACACCAATCAATAAACCAAATGCTCTGACACATACAAAAATGACTGTAATAAGCCGACTATTTAGGAGTTTATCATGTGGACAATTATCAAATCTAACTTACTTTTGCGAGTTATTGCATTAACAAGCCCCGCGTAGACAACCCCTAAATGAATCGTACAAAAACAACTGATCTCCCAGGTGGGTGTTTCATTGTGTCGACTTGCTGCTGGAACACAGCTTCAAGTCATCGTGACTAAAGGAACATTACGTGCGCTTCCAGTACAGAAGGTGACAGCTCAGACGCAAACACACATTGCCAGTTGGCCGAGCTTCCTCCCACACACTTTTATGTTGATGCACCCTGCTGCATGAGTTGACTACTTAACTTCACAGACCTGCTATGCCTAACATTTGGCTGGTAGGCTGTGATTGGAAACAAGGCTGTACTTTGGCACAGCCAACATACTCACCGTGGTGGTGCTGTGATGCTAGCAGGTAGTTGATTTACAGTGTCCTTCAGCTCAGCGCGTCAGCATGAAACCATTTGCGACGAAGCGTTAAAGGATTGTACAGTATTGTAGGCTCCCCAACATTGTTATAATTCATTCTGAGACAAACACGAAGGTCTGAACAAAGTTTAATGAGAGCTCCATCCAATAGTGTGTCACGACTCAAAAAACAGAACCCAAGAGCACGACTCCAAAGTTCAGGGCAATCAAAAGGGTTTATTTAAACATAGGAAGTCCCCAAAAATTCCAAAAAAAACAAAGTACAACTTAAAGTTGCTGCTGAGCAGGAAACTAAGATGGGGCTTAGAAAAACAGAAAATCACAGCTATACTGGAAAAAGACTTGATCAAAGTACAAAACAAAATCACAACTATGCTGGAAAAGCAAACCAGGACAAAAGACTACACTATCAAGAACAACAATTACTTCGACTAGACGGGTCAGGCCGAGACTTGAGACAAGACGATCTGACACAAGACACAGGTAGACAGGCTTAAAATACATGAGGAAATGGGGAACAGGTGGACACAATCAGGGGTGGAGCAGGCAATCACACTAACGAGGAAACACCGGGGCAGGAAATAAAGTTTCTGAAACAAGAGAGGACAGTTACTACAAAATAAAAGCGGACATGGAAAACAGGACTAAAAGCTAAAACTTAACATAACCGACGAGATATGACATAGTGTCATTAATAGAGAGGTGGGATGGAGGACAAAGATGGCACGCTGATAAATAATTATCATTATACCCGGTTTAATGTACATTCGGGAAGAAAAGACACATTGATTGTGTGTGTTTTGTGTTCTCTCTCTCTCCAGGAACACAGTTCTGGTGTCTTCTGGACATTGTGCCCATTAAGAATGAAAAGGGTGAGGTGGTTCTGTTCCTCGTGTCCCACAAAGACATCACCGACAAGAAGAAGGAACAGGATCCCGAGCATGGAGGGGACACGGGTGAGTGTACATGGACAGCGCCCGCTTTCAATTCTGGTCGTCCGCTTTCGATTGCATCTCAGAGTCTTATCACCTGTGGCCCGCCGTCGTTTTCACTTAAGATGAAAACTGAGCCGACTCAATACGTGCAGAAGACCAGGCGAGGCAGTTGAAAAGCTTGATAAAATGCTTGTGCAGTAAATAGACCTTGAGTAAAGATTATTATTATTTTGTCACGGTCTGGGCTTCATTATATTTTGTAATCAATAAATTCCTATCATCTACAAACTGAATGTGGTTGGAGATGCTCTCTGGGACCTCTATATTTTGAATATGTCCGCATTGTTACATGTTGTGGTTTCCAGTTCTCACAATAGCTGATGCCGATGAGAAAAAATACAGAAGGCTTCCTCGTGATCTTCAATGGCAACGCAGTGTGTAGTTTCAAGATCATTGTAATTACGTTCCCGCTTGGAGAGGGCGACATCCTGCAGAACGGTTTTGCCTTGCAGCTTTTAAGTGCCACTGCAGTTATCGTAATTTCAAGCAAACAACAATCAAGCATCAATTAACAATTTACTTCGGTGTAAATCTCCCCATGATTAGATAAGTGTGTCCGTCAATTTGAATAATCCACTGCTATTAACGGATGCCTATAAAGAAAACACACATGGCGATCCGTTGACACCAGAGACGGCACACAGCTTGTGATGACGCAGGTACGTGGTCACAACGGAAATTACCACGCCGTGTTTGTGAGGGAACTGGAGGAGGATGCAAACTCCACTCACAACCTTTGTGAAGGTGAAGGCTTTCCTACCAAAGTCCAGCAACACGTGTCCATTTCCGCTTGTTACATGCAGGAAATCTCTGTTAAGTTTGGGCAACAAAAATACTTAGTTAGGTTCAGGAAAAGATTGTGAAATACTTAATTAGGTTTGGGGAAACAATTTCAATTCCTGAGTTAGGTTCAGGATAAGATCTTCAAATACTTTGTTAAGTTTGGGAAAAGATTGTGAAATACTTTGTTAGGTTCGGGAAAAGACCGTCAATTCCTGAGTTAGCTTCAGGATAAGATCTTCAAATACTTAGTTAAGTTCGGGAGAAGATCGTCAAATACTTAGTTAGGTTTGGGAAAAGATTTTCAATTCTTGAGTTAGGTTCAGGATAAGATCTTCAAATACTTTGTTAAGTTCTGAAAAAAAAAGTGAAATACTTAGTTAGGTTCGGGAAAAGATCGTCAATTCCTGAGTTAGCTTCAGGATAAGATCGTCAAAAACCTAGTTAAGTTCGGGAGAAGATCATCAAATACTTAGTGAGGTTTGGGAAAAGATGTTCAATTCTTGAGTTAGGTTCAGGATAAGATCTTCAAATACTTAGTTAAGTTCTGAAAAAAAAGTGAAATACTTAGTTAGGTTCAGGAATAGATGGTGTCAAATACTTAGTTAGGTTCGGGAAAAGATCGTCAATTCCTGAGTTAGGTTCAGAATAAGATCTTCAAATACTTAGTTAAGTTCAGGAATAGATCGTCAAATACTTAGTTTTGAAAGGTGCCTCCGATCACACGGAAGCATCAGAAAACTCTTCTTTGGGTCGTTTTAGTGGAACCTCATTTTCCCCCTTTAATCTGGAGGACTTGATCTCAGTTTATTTTATTTATTTGTTACCCCCCTTGACCTGAAAGTATGTTTACCTTCCTGACATAACATCTTACCAATAAAGTATAGCAATGTTGGTTGCTTGGTTGTATTTTTATTTTATTTAAATGGTTTATTTAATAAGGGACAGTGCACATTGATAAAAACATTGCAGTAAATGTGCCAGAGTTAGCCAAGAGGCTATTTTTCATCTGTAGTCCCAATGTTGCTGATGTTAAGAACAAACCTAAAAACATAAGATTGCAAATACAATCTACAGATAAAGCAAATAAAATAGGGGAGAACAATGTTAAAATGGACAGAATAAAAACATAATGTCAGAGATACAACATAAAAGCTTACAGACTAAATGTGACATACAACTGCAAACAGGTGAACGACAAGAGAAGACACGCAGGTGGAGTAAACGGCCGACCAGCAAGTCAAGACATACAGAGACCGGACAACAGACAGACAACAACTGACACAGACAAAATGAAAGTCCAACCTGGACAGATGGAGGAGGTAGTTACAGTCTAGTGCTGACAGAGCTGGGTAGTAATGTACCATCTTGGAGCAAACATTATTGATTGGCCCTCCAGCAGTTCTTGCCCAAAGACGTTCAGGCTGTTTCAATCTGTTTGTTTCTCTGCACTCAGAGAGAGAAACCCCCCAGCATGCAACACCGAAGGAGAGGATTTTAGAGTTCTTGAATCCGTGTTGGAAAACCTCTGCATTCAGTATTTCGTAAGCCTTCAGACGTTTTTTGCTCAAAATTAATTGTGCAATTATTACAGATTTCAAACTCCTACTTTTAAAATCACAAACCTGTCGCCAGCTGAGTTCACTGCAGAGAGTCTGGAAGTTGAATGTAGAGAAGCAGAATAATCAAAACTCTTAAGATTAAGTGGCGTGTTTCACATTTTAGTGTTTTTGATTGGCTTTTAGAGCTTCTGTCTTCACACAGCTTCCTGGTTCCAAGAGCACCTGCTTGAAATCACTTAACCAATTTCACCCACTTGCACATGACTCGCACATTTGGCAGAATATCTCAGTGCCGAAATGATTGAAGGCTGCTTTCATATACTCTGGCTGAGTTTTACAGATCGCATGAGTTATTACATTTTAAATTCAAGCTTCCAGATTTGGAGTGCAGTACACACCACAGGGGACAGAGGAAAAACAGTGAAAACAGACGGAGAGAGAGAGAGAGAAAGAGAGAAAGAGATAGATTTAAATTGCTTTTCTTTCTGATTCGTCAATGAGACGACTAGACCCATTATCATGACTTTCGGGTTTCTGCTAAATTAAGAACCTCTTGATGTGAGAACAAATGAAAGAGGAGAAAAATGACAAACAACAAGAGAATAATGGAGATGAAAGGCGTTGACATGTTACACAAACGATCCCATTTACCTGCTTCTGCTCCTTAGTGGGAGTCTTCTGGCCGGATGAAAGTCTCTCTTTTGGCACTTAGTGTGTATTTTCTGAAGCATCGAATCAGCCGGTGAGAGGGACAGAAAAAGACGCGGGGCATATTAACGATGGAGAAATAAATGATAAATAAAGAGAGAGAGAGACTCGCAAATTCTCACTTCTTTTACAAACAGACACACACTAGTATGTGCAAAAACGTGCTCACACACACACACAGTCGTGTACGTGTTAATTGACTGTGTTAATAATTTAAAATGTATAGCGAGCCCCCTTTTCCCCTCTAGTGAAAACATTCTCCCCCAGAGAACATACTGTATATTCTGGAAACCAGCACTATCAGTAATCACAGCGCAAACATGAGAATGTACCCTAAGGCGCGTAAATACCCTTCTTGATCCATATATTACGTTCCCACATAGGCCAACAGCAAATTCATGAGAAGCAGTCACAGGTGGAAATGGGCAGTACCATTCTCTACACAAGGATTTAGTAGAATAACCTTCAGGGGTACGATGACTCTTTTCCTGGTTGAATCAGCGATGATTCCCTTAAAGGGCCGGTGTGTATAATCTTCAAAACTGTTTGTGCTAGTGTGTAATCGCTTAAAAACTAAGAATTGATGTGAGAACAAAATGACAGAGGGGAGAAAGTGACAAACAACAAAAAAATGAGGGAAAGTAAAAGTCACTACGCATCTATAAAGGTCACTAATTAGGATGATTAAGATTGTCTGACCTTAGCCAGGTAGTCTTGTTGACTAAACCTAACCAAAAGTCTCAGTCTTCACCACATGGCATTGTGCATGTGTGCAAGTGATATGAAAGTGTTTATGAAACGTATCTTTGCATCCAGGGAATCCAGCGGATTCAGAAACATTCAACGGCCAACCTGTTCTCTGCAGGCTGGGTTGTTGATTTGATAATACAGGCAGACAAGCTTGATTTTGGGGGACATTTCTTATGGCTTTATTGTATTGTATCACCACTGAAGGTGTACAGTTTCCCAGGAATAACACCCGTTGGCACATTTTTAAATCCCATCAGCCTCCACTGACCCTAAATCCAGCCGATTTGAAAAGTAGTAGGAACCTTTTTACTTAAATGTTTAACTTTGACACCACTTTTTAGTGGCTAAACAGCTAAAAAAAAGAAAAAATAGAAAACAGGAAAAAAAACTGAAAGAAATGAAGCAAGACAAAGGTCCACAGGATAAAACAGTTCTGGAGCTAGCCAGATATGGCACTTCCTATGACACAAGAGGTAGTTTTCTCTCCTGTTTAAAAGCTTCAGTTTTAAGAAGAGCAGTGAATATCACCCTTATTATTCAACGGCATTTATACATCCGTCAAAAACGACGCAAATTCAGACGCCGTGTGGCAAACAAGAAACACACACACACACACACACCGTGTTTACGACCACATGAGCGTTCGTAGGAGAGGTCTCGTGAAAACAGAAGAGTCCCAGCGACAGTGGTTGCGTTGTCTGTGCTGCACCGTCTAAACTGGTTGAAATCCACCTTAGATACCACGAACAAATCAAATTTACTGGCTGAATATGAAAATGATTTGGTTACAGGGGTTGCCAAGCGTGGCATCATATTGCAGGCAGACAGAGGGGGAAATCATAAGAGGAAATGTAAAGTGGAAACGGAGAGCGCTTGAAAAGATGTTCCGCTGTGACGACAGCTTAACAGAAAACAACTCCCATAATCCACCTGTTGTATTTCCTCGTGTCCCTTCCCTGATCTTATCTTCCATTATTCAATAAATGACAAAGAAGGATGACATGAATGAGGTGCCGGAGATAATAATAATTTATTATGATCTGTTAATACACAGATCTGGATCTCAGCCCAGCGGTGAATAGTACCTGAAGAGCGCCTTGTTTAGTCGATAAAGAGCCGCGAAGGCAGAGAGCAGGTCGACACCGCATCAAATATTTCCACAAACACGAGAGCAGCATGTGTACATCAGAGTACAGAGGAGTTAAGATATATCTTAACTGGGACTTCCACTGGAACACAAGTTCACAAAGAGAGTTGATTTGACCCACGTGAGACTAAAGAAATACTTCACCACCAAAATTTGAATTTATACATACGTTTTCTTGAATTCTTGAAGAAAACGTGATTTTTTTCTTGTATATCTCCATGGTAAATATAGTTGTGCGGCTCACATTCACTTAAATTCATTAGGACTTTTCTCAAATTTTATGAAGTTATCATAATGTAATGCGGGGGGAGGGACCGATACATAAAAGGGCAAGGGGACTTTTCAACTGTTTGGAGACATCCTGTGATCTAGTCGTAAAAATGTTGTCAATTTCACTTTTTTAGTTTGAAAGTTGATTTAAAAACTTGAAGAAAAGAAGAAGCGAGTATAGTTGCTGCATTTAAAGAAACTGAGATCTTAATTCTAAGAGTTTTGAGCATAATCTTTTTCTTCACTGATTGTTTAATAGGCCTGTTCTTCTCACCACATGGCTTTTAAATGGAACTGTTTGACAGATTAAACATTCAAGAAATACTTCACCAACAAAATTTGAATTTATACATACATTTTCTTGAATTCTTGAAGAAAACGTGATTTTTTTCCGATTATATATTCACGGTAAATATAGTTGTGCGGCTCACATTCACTTAAATTCATTAAGACTTTTCTCAAATTTTCTAAAGTTATCATAATGTAATGCGGGGAGAGGGGCCGATACATAAAATGGTAATTTTGGGGCGCTTAAAAGAAAAATGTAATGCGATTTGTCGTAAAAAGGCTAAAACCCGACAAAACCACCAGCACAGCTCTCATTGTAACCTGCTATGTATCGGGTCTTCATAGGAGTCTGCAGGTGTGAGCTCACATTTCACGAGGTGAGACGGTGCCGGTGATGTTTTCCCCGAGACACAGAGCTTGGGCTGAATTCGTGGCTCAGCATGTTCCCTTCTCCTCCACAGATGAAGAGACGGGCCTTAAGGTGCATCAGGTAACTCGGCCTCCGGGCTTCAACACCAACCGGCGCCGCAGCAGAGCGGTCCTCTATCACCTGTCGGGACACCTGCAGAAACAAGACAAGGGCAAACTGAAGCTCAACAACGTAAGTGTCTCTGCGTTTGCCGCCAGCTTCCACTGGATACAGACGGACGACACGGCAGCTCCACGGAAGTGAAGCCGAAACATCTTGGTCGCCCCCTGGCGGCGGGCTGCGTCAGAGGTCATAAACCCCGCCCCCCTTCCATGTGAGCGGATGGGACATTATGTTTGTGAGCTTTGGGTAGTGACCGATAAACTTAGGTTGTGGATTCATGGCTCATGTGGGGCTCCAAAGGTAGAGCCAGAACAAGCGAGCGTTTTTTTAAGGCCCCTGGAAGAGCGACGACTTTTGAGGCCAAGTTTACACAGTGGCCAAATGGTGGAATTACAACTTACAGATTCATCTTTTGATGCAACTCCCCGCAAAAAATAAAGACTTACATTGGAAAAGAGACATCGACAAGTCATGAATAATAGCCAAGTTATTTCCCTTCCTCTGTTCATGTGAATGAGAACGAGGCTGGACCGAGGGCTTGGAGGTGGGCTAGTGTGCCTGATCTGTGGGGCCCCATAATGTGTTTAATGCTTAAGCCCCAACGCACCACATATGGTGCATTTTTGATATTGTGTTTTAAACTGTCTATACTATTATAATAAACATGAGCAAATATATTGATGTTGTACATCAAATTAAAGAAGACAACTGGGGCTACAAGTATCAGTGAGCCATTTAAACACAACTCGAACACCAACTGAAATAAAAATACAAATATCATAATCATCATTTTGTCAGGTGTCGGCCCACTCAGAACGTTTCCGTAGCTAGCGACATGTAGCTTTGTGCAATCATAAAAAATGAGATGTTCGAAAGCAAGAGGACTTCACACAGATTCTAAATATCTTTACAGAATCCCTCTGCACCAAAGTATCACGGAGATATAAGCCAAAGAACACAGAAATATTAATCGCTTCATAGCTTTACATTCAACGAATTCAACATACTTTTGTTCTTGAGAAGAAGAAAAAACGTTTCTCTCCCCTGCATTCCAGCTGGCATGGCTTTAGTGTGTGTGTAGGTCCCTTTAAAAACCAGGCGGACTTTTGGGGAAGCGTCATAGTCAGCTGTCAGGAAGTTCAATTTCAGCTAATCGGATTTCACATTTCAAATATGGCGACGCCTTTCTGTCTCCTATTGGCTCACAGTGCTGTCAATGTTGTCTTTCTTGGTACCAATCGATTCTATTGGCTCTAAGTATTCCAATGACGTGTCGTTCTTTAAAATCCGCCCTTCCCCGGCGGAGATATCTGCGCGCGCAACAGCTGCGCTGTGACAGACCCAAAAACCGGCTTTACGCACAGCATGCACGCGCACAGCACCACTTTGTTTGATCGTTTTTTAATCTTTGATTTACTGTTTTAAAGCCACATAATGATGTATTTGCATGTATTGAACACCACAAGTAAAAGTGAAAGTGAAATAAATGGTTTGGTACATGAGAAAAGTCAAATGGCACAGATGGTGCTTCAATGTGCCCAAATGCAAATTTTAGAGACCTCGCCTAAATTCTCTTTACTAAAAAGTCTCCAACTATTGTTCTGCTTTATTTTTTCTGAGTCAAACTTTGCAGAGAGTCTGTTCACAAGTTGTATTATTATCTGGGTGATTTTAGGCCTTTGCTGTGTATCCATCCAGGATATATTCATCCTGAAAGTGCTTTTTTTTTTAATCGAACCTGAAACTTCTATGAAAATAGAAGTTTCATCTTTATTTACTCTTAACCAGTAACATATATACTAATATTTACACATCTGAACAAAAGCTCACATGTGTTCCCTTTATTATAACACCAACATTATTCAAATAGCTTTTGTGGTTACAGAGCTACACCCTTTTTAGTTTGGGTATGTCATTTCGAGCAGAAACCTCAAAAATCGGGTGGGGTTCAGGAGGTTAAAGCTCCGGGTTATTATCTGAACTCTTTACTCTGAAGTCCAATTTTCAAGCCCCACTGAGCATCTTACATAGGAATGAACGGGGCCCCGCCTGCGACGCTGTATCCAGTTCCCTTTGGATGTTTTGGCTTCACTCCTCTCCAGTGGGAGGAGGCGGAGACACGTCGTCCATCTACAGACACAGTCTGTTGTCTACTCCGATCGATGAAAAAACATTTTAAATCTGCTTCTGGACTGACTTTGTGCTCGGCAACTGCAGGTTCATTATAGGCACAACATGTTTGGTTGCCATAATATGGATTGCATACCAAACTGGCCCCAGCCGGCCTCTCATGCCATCGTTATGTGTGTTACTTTTGAGACTTTTAGACTCATGATTACATTCAAGTCACAGAGGTAGGGATGAATATACTTTAAAGTACTTTAAAACACCCTACAGGTTGTCCAACAATGAAGAATCCAGATTTTTCAAAGCCTCTTTTATCCAGAGTGAATACAAATTTAGTTACTTTTTTGTTTAATTGTTTCCCAAGATGCGACAGGGTGTTCTTAAACCAAGCAACTACACACAGTGTAGCCAGTAGATCGACTGCAGCACACACACCCTGACAGATGGTGTGAAGGGCATCGGGAGTGTGCTCACTTCTCTTTGACTTTGGGGTAAAAAAACTGCGTTTTTGCTGATCTCAGCAATAAAAACAAACATGCCGACCTGTGCAGTTCCCAACCGACAAGTTTGACGCACAATTTTTGAGGGATTATTTATTTTTCTGTATCTTTATTTTAGTTTTTTGTATTTCCTTGGACATGGACGTTTTTATATTGTATAAATATGTTTTTTATATATATAAATATATGTATATATATATATATACATATATATGTATATTATGTCTATATATATATTTATACATATGTATATATATATACATAATATATAGTATATATACACATATACATATACATAAATATATATATATATATAAATTAAGTTTCCAGTTTAACCTTTTCAAATTTTTTTAATGAGCACCTTGGTTTTTGCATTTCTTTCTTTACTGTATTAATGTAAGCTTTTTATTTGCTGATTATGACAATAAGACAACAACCAGGGTCCTCATGCAGGAAACACAACAACTTGATTGATAAGAGCATGAAATCTATTGGAAAATGACATTAAAACAATATCGTCCGCTTATAACATACAGATATATGCCAGTGAAAACACTGAGTATGTTTTCTTCTTAATATCTCTTTAAGTTATTAAAAAAAACATTTGCCACAGTATCTGACATCATTACAAAGAAAATAGCTATTTTAAAGCTCTGTATTTTGTAATTAATGCTTTTAAAAGAAAAAGTTTGTCATATAGAAAATAATGTCTTATAGATTTTATGCAAACTGTAATTCCACCCAAGGGGCTCTTGATAAGAATTCCTTAATGTGCCTCTGCATCAACATGAGCTGTAAGAGGTTCAGCGAGTGTTTGCATGAAAGAAACAGAGAGTGGTGATAACATTTCTCTCTCTCTCTCTCTACCTGTCGTCCGACCCAGAACATGTTCGGGGATAAGCCTCCCATCCCGGAGTACAAGGTAGCAGCCATCCAGAAGTCCCGCTTCATCCTGCTCCACTACGGGACCTTCAAGGCCGGCTGGGATTGGTTGATTCTGCTGGCGACCTTCTACGTGGCCGTCACCGTGCCGTACAACGTGTGTTTCGCGGTGGCGGGAGGGCGGGACGAAGGCAGCAGCACCGCCCCGCGGAGCCCGCCCAGCGTCAGCGACATCCTCGTGGAGATCCTGTTCATTTTAGGTGAGGGGGAACGCGGTGTCCAGACAAATGAAGTCATTTTCATGGCAAAGGACACGCACCTGAGCGCTGCATTAACGCTCCTTCCCATTGGCCGCTTTCTCGAATCAAACATAATGTTCGGCTTCAGCGGCTCACAGGACTTAATAATTGAGAAGATCGGCTGTTTGTTCTTCGATTTATCAATCGCTCCCGAAGAGAAGCCAATGAAACAGCCCGTCTGTAAGAGGCTCATCCATCATGATGAAAGTTTCATTTTTAACGATGCATACGCAGCAGTGAAAGGGATGTGAGCCATTCACAACAGATCATTAAGTCTCATTGCCGACCCATTTCCGAGAAAACAACGGGCCTCCCCGTCCCCACCGGTGCCCTTCTAACCGTGGGAGAGTTGTGCGAATGCTCTTCAAAGGACAATTTGCCTTAATGGAAAACGAGAGAACACACACCCTGCATCAACAAACTTCTGCAATGAAATTATACGAGCCCCAACACAGTCAACGGATATCCTGTTTGTTAGAACCAATAGGCCACGCCTGTTTTTATCTATACGTTCGCTCAGACTGCTGCAGATGTGACACCCGGCTTCCGGTTATTTCTGATGAAATGCAGATGCTTTTTATGAATTAACTCCACCCTGCAGACTCCTATGAAGACCCGATACATAGCAGGTTACAATGAGAGCTGTGCTGGTGGTTTTGTCGGGTTTTAGCCTTTTTTACGACAAATCGCATTACATTTTTCTTTTAAGCGACCCAAAATTACCATTTTATGTATCGGGCCCTCCCCCCGCATTACATTATGATAACTTTAGAAAATTTGAGGAAAGTCTTAATGAATTTAAGTGAATGTGAGCCGCACAACTATATTTACCGTGAATATATAATCGGAAAAAAATCACGTTTTCTTCACGAATTCAAGAAAATGTATGTATAAATTCAAATTTTGTTGGTGAAGTATTTCTTTAATGTTTAATCTGTCAAACAGTTCCATTTAAAAGCCATGTGGTGAGAAGAACAGGCCTATTAAACAATCAGTGAAGAAAAAGATTATGCTCAAAACTCTTAGAATTAAGATCTCAGTATCTTCAAAAGCAGCAACTATACTCGCTTCTTCTTTTCTTCAAGTTTTTAAGTCAACTTTCAAACTAAAAAAGTGAAAATGACCAAAAAAAATTACGACTAGATCACAGGATGTCTCCAAACAGTTGAAAAGTCCCTTTGCCCTTTGAAAGTATATTTTCTTTCTTCCATGACTTGAATGAAGTACAGTTTGACACGAGAAGACAAAGTCATGCTGAACCTCTCGTGTCGTTCTTAAATTATATGAAGCACATATATAATAAGCATAGCTAATACCTCTTTCTGTTCTGTTATCAATAAGATGCATGTGACTCACTGAGTAACCATCGCTCTGTACTGTCCGTCCTTCACCCTCGTGTTTCAGTCACACTGTCCTGCTGGTGCTTCCTGCCGTCAGCTTCTGCTGTGCTTGTCGTCCTCTGCAGATATTCTGCTAAACTTTCGAACTACTTTTGTGAGCACGTCGGGTCAGGTTGTGTACGACGCCCGCTCCATCTGCGTTCACTACGTCACCACCTGGCTCTTTGTCGATGTCATTGCCGCCCTGCCCTTTGACCTGCTGTATGCTTTCAACATCAGCGTGGTGAGTCTCCTCTGTGTGTGTGTGTGTGTGTGTGTGTGTGTGTGTGTGTGTTCACATCAGCTAGGTGTGTGACAAATCAAGCCTCTCTATTCACCATTTGTTTTTTGTTTTTTCTCGCAAAGAAAAGCACTTCAATGTGGACATACACTCTGTCTCCTGCATTCATTATCCACGCTGACACACCCATGGCAGCGAGCTAAATTAGGGGGGGGGGGAGGGAAGGCAAATTAATGCATAATGCCCTTGGCTTCCTAGTAAAGTTATTATATCGACATTTCCTCAGAACTGATAATCATCAGACAAACAAATGGGACCGAGCCATTCCGCTGTTTCCACGTAAAAAAAAAAAAAGAAGAAGAAGATTCAAACTGCGGTCTGGATTACACTCATGCAAACATTGGTTTACATTTTTCAATTTCGAGAAGGAAACTGTTTCATAGCACATGGAGGAATAAGATCTATCTTTTGAATAAAACCATCACCTCCACTCACACAGTGTTAATAGCACATTATGAAAGGAATGAAATGGAGAATACATTTTATATGTATGAGAAACCCTGGAGGCCGAGACTGTGTGTGTGTGTGTGTGTGTGTGTGTGTGTGTGTGTGTGTGTGTGTGTGTGTGTGTGTGTGTGTGTGTGTGTGTGTGTGTGTGTGTGTGTGTGTGTGTGTGTGTGTGCGTGTGCGTGTGAACCGATGTGCTCTGTGTCTCTCTGCAGTTCTTCGGGGTCCACCTGTTGAAGACCGTGCGGCTGCTGCGGCTGCTGCGGCTGCTGCAGAAGCTGGAGCGATACTCCCAGTACAGCGCTGTGGTTCTCACTCTGCTGATGTCCATGTTCGCCCTGCTCGCCCACTGGATGGCCTGCGTCTGGTACTTCATCGGTCGCAAGGAAATCGAAAGCCCTGGCTCCTGGGATATTGGTCAGTGTACACACTTTTTACCACATTAAGAGCAAATCAATTATGAAATAGAAGTAAATGCACTCAAGAGCTGCACTTACGTGTAGTTGTGAGGTACATTTGCGTTACTGGTGGTTTCTGATTGAATCTCATGCAAATGCACATATTTAAGGCGCTATATTGCATATTCTCTCCTTTTTTGCACTTTAAAGTGTGTTATTTAATTCCATTTTCTGTCACAAGCACCAATACACCAAACCAATTTCCCTGAATGCAAAAACTACGACTAAACTAAGCTACTTTAATAGTGCCCACTTGTTGTCACTATGTTGTCACGGCCAAAAGAAATGTTCCTATTTCGTATTTACAGCAAACGGTGCACTCCTCAGCTCTGTATTTAGTGTCTGTGGGAAGGGAGTAGAAAAAAATCAATTTTCTCTGGGTAGAGAGCTTTTCCTGTTCATATTTTTAATTGTCACTGTGCCTGTACAGTAAAAGTCCTCCCACAGCCACAAACCAATATTTAATTTTGGGCAAATCGAGCAAATCTAAGATTGGATACTCCATCACTCTTCTCAATTACACTCTGTTCCCAGGAAAACATTTTGAGTGTTCCCGAATGCAGATGCAATGAGCTCTTATCCTATTACAGTCCTTCTCTGTGGTTTTAGTTTGATGATTCTTGCATGAAAGTTCAGATTACACCGTTTGCACACTCCTCTCAACTTGCTGAAAAACACAGATCGATGATGGCACTTAAACTCCTCAGCAGAACGATGACGGTTATTTTTTGCATCAGCAACCGAAGTCGCAGCGGCGGTTATGCAAAAGCACGAAACCCCCCCGAGTGTCTGGAGTTTTCACAGACGATGCTTTTTAAGACAACGCTTTGCTGAGCATCTCTCGGAGGAGAATCTCAAATCCCTCAGGTGATGTGAAAGTCTGGCATACAATCTGATGAACCTGTAGAAACAGATGGGCAGTTTCCAAGGGAGCGAAGGGGGGTGTAGGGGGTGTGGGGGGAGACAACACAAGCATCAACATGGTGTCGAGTCAGTTCACCACAATGAGCATGTTTTCTAAGCTATGGACTCGACCCGGGGACCCATAATGACGTGTTGACTTCACCGCCTGTTCTCCTTCATTTTCTCTCCCTCGCTGTCTCGTTCTCCCTCCCTCCATCTGTTTCTCTCTCTCGCATTGATTTGCACCAACCCATCTATATGAGGTCAGATCAGTCTCAATAATTGCATATGCACGCAGAGAGACTCACAAATGAAAACACGAATGTTCACAAATGCGCAAAGAACAATTTGCAAATATGTTCAATTTAAAATTGCACGCAGAACGATTTAAAAATACATTCCAATGCACACGGAAATAAATTACGATTTATATAAATTTTAAAGAAAAATCACAAATATACACTACCGTTCAAAAGTTTGGGGTCATCCAGACAATTTCGTGTCTTCCATGAAAACTCACTTTTATTTATCAAATGAATTGAAAATTGAATCGAAAATGTAGTCAAGACATTGACAAGGTTAGAAATAATGATTAATATTTGAAGTATTAATTTTGTTCTTCAAACTTCAAGCTCAAAGGAAGGCCAGTTGTATAGCTTATATCACCAGCATAACTGTTTTCAGCTGTGCTAACATAATTGCACAAGGGTTTTCTAATCAGACATTAGTCTTCTAAGGCGCTTAGCAAACACAATGTACCATTAGAACACTGGAGTGATAGTTGATGGAAATGGGCCTCTATACACCTATGGAGATATTTCATTAGAAACCAGACGTTTCCACCTAGAATAGTCATTTACCACATTAACAATGTTTAGTGTGTATTTTTGATTAATGTTATCTTTATTGAAAAAACAGTGCTTTTCTTTGAAAAATAAAGACATTTCTAAGTGACCCCAAACTTTTGAACGGTAGTGAATATTTATGCATTTCTATGTGGATTTGTCTATTTGTTTGTGGATTTATATGTATTTATTTGTGGATCACACTGCATTTGTTTGTGGATCGTTACACACTTGATAAGACGTATTTATGAGACTCCCCTCTTCGTGTTGTCATTTGTGAGTCTCTGTGTGCGTTTACAATTATTGAGACTGATCTGACCTCACACATCTATCATTATCTTTTCAGCGAAACCACATAATGACAGAAACACAGCAGTCAATGCATGTCAGCGTTCGCTCAATTTACTTTTCAGACAGACGGGGAATCCAGGGGACAGCAAAGACCGGTCTGACCTTTACGTGACACGAACTGAGATTCACAATAAAGCCCCGCTATCGGCATGGACATCGGTTTAACGGCTCAAATGGCGAGCGCTCGGGAGAGGGACCGTTTTGTCTGCAGGGCGATCGGTAAGTGAGGGCCAGTGGAGCCACGGATGTCCTCACAGTCCCTCGAGGAGCTGTGGACATCACATAAGATGCAGTCTAAGCCGGACATGGAAAACAAGGATACGTACATAAAGTGGACATGGCACATGTAGTTATGAATAATATAGGTTTCTAACCTATATTACCTTTGGATTTACTATTGGTCTTGCAAGATTTCAAGAGCCAGAAAATCCAAATTTCCACAATAACTTGTATCGGCCTTCGAGACAAACAGGCGCCGACTAGCATTGCTGTCAGTGTCGGACAAACAACCCCAAATATAGAGTACAGGTCTGAAATGTTTTCCATTGTCAATTTGAAAAAACACATGTTTGGGGAAAAAGAAAAGAAAAAAACACATCTATCACTCCTCGAGAAACTGAATCTGTCAACAAACCCCATGAGAAACACTTGGCTGTGTTGAATATCTGTTTGTGCTCCAGAAGGTTTCCTAACTGAGTGAAAGACACCTTAGTGCTTCCTTTCTTGTCTCCTTTAGCATAGGGAACAGCGGGCCGTCCTTTACAAAAGGAAAGGAGATAAAGCACACACACACCGAATGTTGCTTTAAAAATAAAAAGCAGCTTCACATCTTTTCTTGACCTCATGACGCTTTCCATCAAATTCAAGTCAGAGTTTGATGGAAAGACGTGAGATGTTCGACCGCAGGGCGACATTTTAAAACTTCCCTATTTGGTGACAAACTCACATGTTACGACTAAATGTGTGCAAAAAAGAAAAACTAACACATTTAAATTATTATTATTAATATTATTATAAAAGCCTCAGTTATTTCCTTCAATATCTGCCGACTCTAGTTGTAGTTGTTGAAGTGGTGCATTTGTTGGGGATTATTTTCAGCCGTTGATTCGTACACATATAGTTATAGTGAGTATTTACGACACTGGGATGTCGGAAAGTCATTATTTCTTCATTAAAAAGGTTATTCTCCTGTGAAGTCGGTGAAGCGTGAGCTTGATGACGCAGTGACTATTTACAGGAGTAACACAGCCTATGTGGCTGACGAGTTTGTCGATAACTAACATTGAATGTGCGTCATGGGTTCAGTTTAGTTAAGTTTAGTTGAGAGACATATTTGTCCCATTGACTCACGACTGACTGTGAAGCATTACCCTTTTATGGAGTTTATTTGTTGGCATTGAAGGTCTACATAAAACTGCACGTTGCATCACAGCGAATAAAATACGACAATAGCTTCCTCCATCTCTGTTTCCTCAAGAACATCATTGTTTGCGATTAACTAATATTGAGAATGGTGTCAAAGTATTGGTATGTCATGTCCTCATGCGTCCCTCAGAAGGAGGGTGAGACTTCACAGTGTAGCTCTCGTAGCTGATATGATGCACTTTATTGGTGCGTTTGATTGTTTCGCTTTGTACAGATGTGCCTTTGCCACCTGTACTTTTGAGTTGATAGAAATCCGCTGAACACAGCATCTCCAGGTGAGTAACAACTGCTCCCTGAGACGGGAGGCCAGAGATCAGGACCACAGACAGCTCTGAGGAGAGGTCAGCGCCTTGGACAGAGGCAGAGAAACACTGACAACAGTTTCCAAACCAAAAAAGGAAAGCTCCTGGTTACACTTAGCGAATTTAAAGTGCTTGCCTCGTTAAATAGACTCCTCTCTTGAACAGTTCCAACAGATTTAGAGGGATTTAGAGAGATGTTTAGCAGGACTGCTGTGTTAGACTGCTTTAGTTTTAGCTGCTGTACCTTGTTTTTTAGTTGTTAGTTTTTTTCTCCCCTTTTTTTTATCTGTTTGAATGTTCTGATGGCAGAAAAAAAAGGTAAAATCCATCGCCCGTCCATGTAGCTTTAACTAATCATGATTTGATCATTTCATAACGGGGAGCAGCAGGAATAAATGAACTTCAGCTTTTTTATAAAGCGTTCGATTTACCTACAAATGCAATCCGTTAGGTGGCTGAAGAAAAAAAAAAAGTGTTTATTTAAATATTTGCAAAGGCTCTGTTATAAACAGCCACTGACGGCCAAAAACGACCTCCGATCCAATGTCTCCAAACCGCCTCTGTTATAACGCTGGTCCTCTGCGTGACATTAGTGAAGCCCTTCACGTTCTGATGCGCTGACAAGATCAAATAAAATCTTTGTAGTTTATTTTTTTTAATATATTCTGATCTCCAGGCACAGACATGCCTGATTGCAATGTCACGGCTTAGCAGGTCCACATTTCCTCAGGAAGGTGGAGGTTAAGTTGTGTGCTAGTGACAAAGTAATTAGGAAACTACTCAGGTGCTAAATCCTCTAATGTTGTTGGTTTAGCTGCTTCACTGGGACTCTGCTCCCTGCTCGAGTGTCACTTCTACTGATTTATTCGAGTCTCACTGTCTGAGAACTCTCTCACACACACACGCACACACACACACAAACACACACAGAGTCAAAGCTTACAGAATGTAGAAGTGTCTGATGCCAGAGATCAATGAATGGATGCATTCACATTGTATTATTCATATTTCCTCCTTTGCTGTCTTTCTGATTCTGCTGTTGGGTTTCACCACTCACACACACACACACATACACACACACACAGTTTTTCAATAATTCATCATTCCTCTTTTTCCATTTACTTTCTGCCTTGGTTATTCCTTCCTTCCTCCGACATCTTCGTTTCTTCCTTTTTTTCTGTAGCTGAATTGCTATGTTGATATTTGTTTTCAAATGTTTTACTTGAATCCTCATTCATGGGGTTCAAGTCATAGGGGGGGGGGGGGGGGGGCATTATGTTCACAAAAGACAAAGTATAAATGTGTGCAAGGTAATAGAAGAACTTTGGATCTACATGTTCCAGATATATTAATGTCTGGGTTCTTTAAATTGGCAATACAGACGAGCAGAACCAGATCCTCACCACACAACCGTAGATGCCATACGAGGGTAGAATACGCTTATTTTATTGTTAGAAATCTAATGTGCACAAGATAATATTATTCTCTTGTTTGACACATTACATCGTTATCATTTCTTATTTGCCACCTCATTTGAATCTTGATCTACCTCCAACATGAGCAGCTCTAATCAGCCTCTGTGGTTATACAGGGTCTTTTATCTATAATTATGCATCATATTTCACAGGTTTATTGTATGTTTTAAATGGTATAGCTTAAGCTGTTAAATAAATTAGATGGAGTAAAATATTTCTCTCCTGAGATGTAATGGAGGAGCAGAATATTGTCCCATAAATCTTAACAACAGTACTTGAGTTAATGTTACTTGCCACCAATCAATGCTTTTCCCTGAGAGGTGGACAGTTCAGGAAATACCACGCTCTCATGGAGCTTCAGCAGGAATTTTGTGTCCAATCTGAGATGAATAAGGTATACGTGTGTGCTTGTAATAGTATACAATTATTATTTCCATTTATCATGGGTAACTTTAAAAAGATCAGCCATGTGCTGAATTGTTGTACCTTTTTTGGAGTAAAATAAAGTCTTTTTTTTCTCCATTTAATGTCTTCCTCCCAGGTTGGCTCCACGAGCTGGCCAAGCGTCTGGGGACCCCCTACTTCCTGCCCGCCGTGACGACGCCGGTCCCCGTCGCAGTCAGCAGCTTCCCGGCCAACAGCAGCCAGTGGAACGTGTCGGGGTCAGAGGTCGGAGGGCTGGGCTCCTGGAACTCCAGCCAATATTACGAAAACACGTCCGCGGGCGAGGTCGCGGCGGGGACGGGCGCCGGTGGCGGGAGTTTCGGGGCGCTGGGCGGAGGCCCGTCGATCCGCAGCAGCTATGTGACGTCGCTCTACTTTGCTCTGAGCAGTCTCACCAGTGTGGGATTTGGAAATGTGTCGGCCAACACCGACTCAGAGAAGATCTTCTCCATCTGCACCATGCTCATCGGAGGTGAGAAACGTGTGTTTTACTTCCCACGATGTTCGGGATGCACCAATCCCACTTTTTTGAGTCCCGATACCGATACCAGGACTTTGGGTCACGGCAGACACCGAGTACCGAGTACCGGTGTTTAGTTCATGAACAGGCATCTATATCGTCACCTACACTACCGTTCAAAAGTTTGGGGTCATCCAGACAATTTCGTGTCTTCCATGAAAACTCACTTTTATTTATCAAATGAATTGAAAATTGAATAGAAAATATAGTCAAGACATCGACAAGGTTAGAAATAATGATAAATATTTGAAGTATTAATTTTGTTCTTCAAACTTCAAGCTCAAAGGAAGGCCAGTTGTATAGCTTATATCACCAGCATAACTGTTTTCAGCTGTGCTAGCATAATTGCACAAGGGTTTTCTAATCAGACATTAGTCTTCTAAGGCGATTAGCAAACACAATGTACCATTAGAACACTGGAGTGATCGTTGATGGAAATGGGCCTCTATACACCTCTGGAGATATTTCATTAGAAACCAGACGTTTCCACCTAGAATAGTCATTTACCACATTAACAATGTATAGTGTGTATTTTTGATTAATGTTATCTTTATTGAAAAAACAGTGCTTTTCTTTGAAAAATAAAGACATTTCTAAGTGACCCCAAACTTTTGAACGGTAGTGTATATAACTGATGCTCGCTAGACGGGTAATGAAGACGTCTGGGCCGTACACATCCCATCATCCCAGGCCCCTTTGTGACGTTCCCAGTGGGGATGCTCCTCTGTAAAGTGAACAAGTGCATTGAATCGAATATCGAACCGGCCCGGTGCTTTGTGTGCATGTCACTCCTCTCCTTCTTAAGTACTCACCGAGCTCATTATCTGGCACCAGTCAGACATCAACGCACAGCCGAGCACATTTTGCACAATAGATGCACCGACACACACTGAATGGATGCAAAACCATCCATTCAAAGTCTCATTAGTCCGTTGTTTCGTGATTGAGGGGTTTCATTACATGTTCGGCTGTGTGCTTGTTCATTACCTGGATGTATCAAAATCAATGTGACAATAGATTGATTCTCGATCGCTTTTTGCAATTAATAAAATCAACCTAGAGCCTGAGGCAGCTTTGCTTTTGTAGTTTTATGAAAGACTGTACATTTCAGCAAATAAAAATGTAAAAACTGATTCAATTCACTTTCATTCAGTTTATTTTGTATAGCCCAAAATCACAAATTATGAATTGACCTGAAAAGCTTTACAATCTGAACACATAGACATCCCTGTCCCAGGACCTCACATCGGATCAGGAAAAACTCCCCCAAAAAAACAGAAAAAAAAACTTTTACAGGGAAAAAAGGGAGGAGGATCCCTCTCCCCGGATGGAGAGAAGCAATAGATGTCATGTGTCAGAAGAACAGCGTTACAGAGTTACAACACATTCAATGAATATGACAGAAATTATGAACAATAAGCAGGAGACATGGACCACGATCAAGATTTCCACAATCCATTAAACAGAAGGAGGAAGAGAGGAGGGGCATCAGCAGGGCCACAGAGGCAGGACCAATGAGGTCAGGCCCTTGAGGCAGGAAGCACAACGTAGGAGGCAAGGCTAATGAGGAAGGAGGCCAGACCAGGGGCAGGATGCAGGTAGCAGGGGGCAGTCACTATTAAAGAGGAAAGTCTTAAGTCTACTCTGACGAGGTGACTGTGTCTGCCCCCCAGACCATAACAGAGGAGCTTGATAACTGAATGATGATTACATTTCCTAGAATATGACCTCATATTGGTACATTTCCAGCCAATAACATCAACACCTTCATACACACAGACTCTCAATCTTGAAAAAGAATGAGATACTCTAATTGTGTCACAGAACTTGTGTTCGTCTGGTGAAGATCACAAGATTGATCGGAGATATTTGGTAAAGGCATTAAACAGACTACATTTAATGCTGCAGATCTGACAGACTATTTATTTTAAAAACATATCATTATTTGATTATATTTGATGATTTAACCCTCCTGTTACCTTTCGGGTCAATTTGACCCCATTCAATGTTTAATGTCGGTGTTCTTTCGGGTCAAATTGACCCCAGGCTGTTTTTCACTGTGTCAAACATATAAGAAATATCAACTTTTTATATATTTAAAGGGCTATTTAGGTAGTCAACAAACAAACATAAAGTACCTCACACTTAAACTTGGAAAACAATATTAATTCTAATAATTTTCTGGAGGTTTTAATTGCCGGGGTCAAATTGACCCCAAGGGTAAAATATGTCAGGAAATATAAAGGTAACAGGAGGGTTAAACATTGAATGGGGTCAAATTGACCCGAAGGTAACAGGAGGGTTAAATAGAACAATGGAGCACTATTCATTGAAGAAAACAAGTCTTATGAATACCTTTTTTCTTATCTTTAAATGCTGACATTTCACTAACAGTAACATGACAAACAAACAACTGCAGAGAGAATAAGATCCCATGATCCAAACTTTTTAAATGACTCATATACCACCTCCTGAAGGCTCCTTTGAGTTTGCCACCTGTACTTTGGTTTGTGTGAATAACTTCTCCACAGTGCTGCTGCCGCCCAATAAAGTTCAAACCAAAATTTGCCATTTGGCTCCTTGTGAAATGTCAACCAGGGTCCTTAATCATGGAAAAGTTGTTCCTTAAATACAACAGCACACAATATTTACCAATCCTCCTGACTGTCCTTCAACATGTGTTGGTGGATGGAGTTGAATGTTCTGGAAGAAAGCAATAAAAGAAGAAATGAGAAATAAATGGAAAGGTTACTTGGTGATTTATGGTCAGAGGACACAGTGATGTGTGACGATGTCTCACGCCCTGACGCACATTGAGTGGGCCGTAAATTTGAACACACACACCCACACACACACAGCTGTGTTTTCATGACTTTTGGGGACATAACCTGGATTTACATTAATTTCCTTGAGACTAACTTCTACTGGTCTAATCTTAAACCATAGCCTAACCTTAGACCGAGTCTTCACCCTGAAATATAAGGATTTATAATCTCACCTCCTCAGAACGATGTGTGTTAATGTATTCCAGAGGGAACAATCAAACATGTGACGTCACTTTAAATGTAAGCACCTGCAAGCAGTTGTCCTTTTATAAAAGATGGTCCAAACATCGAAGCACCTTTTCTTAAAAATGTTCTTGTAAAACGACAAACCCCCAAAAAACATCTCAAGAAGAAAGAACTGATGAACTCGGCTGTTGGTTTCTGGTTTTGTCTTTTTATGGAACGTGTTGACAGTAAGAAAAACATTGAATGAAGCTGTCCTCGTCCTTTAAATACATCTGGGGGTTTTACCTTTGCATTGAAAATGCGGAAGGTTATGTTTTGATCGCCGTGTATTTATTTATTTATTTATTTATTTATATGCGTGTTACTCGCATAACTAAAAAAGTATTAAACCGAATTGCATGAAATTTGGTGGGATGATTGGTTATTATCCGGGGACCATTTGATTAGGTTTTGGGATCGATCGGGTCAAAGGTCAAGGTCATGAAAAGGTCAACATCTTCTTTTTACCATAGCGCGGTCAATTTTTATCCAATTGGCAACTAATGCCAACATGTTCATAATTCAATGCCCAATCTTGTGATATGCGAAGGTATGCGCTCTACCGAGTGCCCGTTCTAGTTTGTGTTGCATTGATTTCTAATAACCTTGAATCCACATAGATTTGAGTGTGTGTCCTCTATCAAAGCTAACTAAACCCCACAGAGAGAGAAAGAGTAAAGAGAGGGGAAGATGGCTCCGTTAACCTCCCTGAATTGTTCTGTTCTGAGCGCCCTTAAGCTCCGACAGAGATATTTATACGTCTTAACTCGGCTCAATGTGAGGTGGGTCACTCCGCCCGCGGGAGCAGTCATCCTAAAACGATGTCATCAGTCTGGGTGTCAGTGGGCTGTGTAGATGTGCTGTGGGCCGAGCGACGTTTCAGGAACTTCTCTATCTGGGCAAGAATTACATTTAGGGAGAGAAACCCGAAAGCAACGTTATGAGAAAACCGCATTCAAATTCTAAGCCGACCTGTTTATTAAGAAAATATGTAAACAACCAAGAGTCGTTTGTTCCCACTGGGTTAAGAGCTGTTTGGGGTTTTATAATGATGATTAGAATGGTTCATTGTTGTTTTCATGGTGTTTTTCTCAATAGAAATAATAGATTGATTCAACGTCTTTTTATTTCAGTCGTGCGCTATTTCCGTTTTCCGAAAGCCATAATCCACTTGTGGCAGTGCTCTGCAGAGGTTTTAAAACAGTTAAATCCTTTAAAGCTACAGGATGTGCTCTTTCACTTCTTGGGGCTTATGAAGACGTCCAATGACGACGCTGCCCGTCGCGCAGAAGCCTTTTGGGATTTTCCTGAGCCTTCTCGATAAGAGCCAATAAAAACAAGCCTGTAATTAAATCTGTATCAGACTGAAAAAACGCACAACCTTTCCTCTTCTCCAGCGCTGATGCATGCGGTGGTGTTTGGAAACGTGACGGCCATCATCCAGAGGATGTACTCGCGGCGCTCGCTCTACCACACCCGCACCAAGGACCTGAAGGACTTCATCCGGGTCCATCGGCTGCCCAAGGCCTTGGAGCAGCGCATGCTGGAGTGTTTCCAGACCACCTGGTCGGTCAACAACGGCATCGACGTCAACGAGGTGAGGAGAGAGCACACCGACGTTCTCCTCAGGCGTATGCAGCCCTAACTGTTTTCAGCTGTCAGCATGGTCTAGAATCTATACTTCCCAATGACAGTACAGTTACCAGGACGTTGATACAGAAAGGGGTGAGTGCGAGGATGTGTTTTTAGTTAGTCTCATGTTGAGTGAACTGCCCCTTTAAAGTTCAGTGTTTTTCGATATTTTTTCATCACTTTCTGTTGTGCGAATGAATTCCAGTTGTTTTCCACAAAACCACAACACAAGGCTCTCCTGCAACACGAAGCGTTTAAAGGAGGACAGGCTTCTTCTTGTTTTACTTTTCACTCATCATATCGTGTTTGGGAATTACTGAGCGTCTCGGGTACTTACAGATTTATGAAAGGCTGTTTGGAAGCCTTCGTTTTATCCTCTACATCCTCATGTTTTAGTTTAAAATTAGGGTTGTAAAACAAATGATCTCCGTCCACACGGGCTTTTTTTGCATTATTTCCATGGATACTAGCACGCCTGAGAACGAATATCACATGGCTATTCACGTAGGTGCCGTTGTAAACGAGGAGGTTATTGGTTGCTTCATTCCAGAAAGTATTATAGTACTCTTCATTAATAAAAGGTGGTGCTTGATACTTAAAATCTTCCTCTATAAACTGAAACGGACAAATCTCGTGGAAAGTTTAGTTGCAATGCTGAAATCTCTCACACACATCAAATGTACTCGAGTTTGGTTCTGTCATATCTCGTCGGTTGTGTTAAGGTTTAGGTTTAAGTCCTGTTTTCCATGTCCGCTTTTATTTTGTAGTAACTGTTCTCTCTCATTTAAAAAACTGTATTTCCTGCCCCGGTGTTTCCTCGTTAGTGTGATTGTCTGCTCCACCCCTGATTGTGTCCACCTGTTCCCCATTTCCTCATGTATTTTAAGCCTGTCTACCTGTGTCTTGTGTCAGATCGTCTTGTCTCAAGTCTGTAGTCTTTTGTCCTGGATTACTTTTCAAGCATAGTTGTGATTTTGTTTTGTCCTTTGTTCAAGTCTTTTTCCAGCATAGCTGTGATTTTCTGTTTTTTTATAAACCCTTTTGATTTCCCTGAACTTTGGAGTCGTGCTTTTGGGTCCTGTTTTTTGAGTCGTGACGGGTTCAATAAATGTGGTCAAGGCACACCTCTCACTCGTTTCCTCGGTTTCATTGTTGTCTGTTCTCACTCTGCTGGTGTCTAAAGTCTCCGTCATAATGGAGAGCATTTGTGCTTTTGGTCATTTACAGTTTCTGCGCGAACAAAATATGTATTAATAATAATAAGGTTATTACAGTCACAGAACAACTGTTAAGTGTGAACCGCCTCTCGCTCGACAGCTCCTGAGGGACTTCCCAGACGAGCTGAGGGCCGACATCGCCATGCACCTGAACAAGGAGCTGCTCCAGCTGCCCCTGTTCGAGTCGGCCAGCCGGGGCTGCCTGCGCTCGCTCTCGCTCATCATCAAGACCTCCTTCTGCGCTCCGGGCGAGTTCCTCATCCGGCAGGGCGACGCCCTGCAGGCCATCTACTTCGTCTGCTCGGGGTCCATGGAGGTCCTGAAGGACAACACCGTGCTGGCCATACTGGGTAAGTGACGGGAGGATGAGAGAGACAAGCTCACAGTCATGTGGATCCACAGAAGGGCAAAGCTTCCCTTTGGCATGTTTACAGTGTTCAATGCAAACATAGAAATATAAAATAAAAGAGGGACACGAGCAGCTGAGATTTTATTTAATGAACATACTTTGGAGAGACATTAGAGTTATGTGCAGTATGTGATGTGGAGATGTTTTGCTTCCTTTTTGTATTGATTTCCCTCTATTTATATCTATTTAATATGGGGAGAGGGGTCGGAGGGAGGGAGGGAGGGAGTGAGGGAGGTTACTTCTGAGCCAGACAGAAATCTTAAACAACTCCAACAACATAATATGAAGAGGCCATAGCAAAAAACACTGATAATGACATGAATTTAGTTGATTGTTGAATCGCAAAATGATATGAATTTTTTATACAGAATTGGATGAAAACTACACAGTACCCGTAGCTTTGGTAGACAATTAATTAATGAGAGGAAGTGAGATTTTAGTGGAAATTAAGTTGATGAGGGAGACGAAGGAAAGAAGGAGGAAGGAAGCATGAAGGCTTATAGCTGTATATCACTCAAACAAAAGGGAAGGTATGGTTGAGGGAGGGCTGATAAAGAGCTGTTATTGTGCTCCGCTGCTTTAAAGATTTAGCACCAGACTTGCCACACACACACACACACACAAAGTCCCCACAGTGTTGAGCCTCTGAGCCATACACAGTAATCCTCAAATCCAGCGTAAATGGAGATGTAGGAAGCTATCAGACCTCACATATGGCAGAGTATAGATGTTGAATAAAAAAGAGACGAATGACTGAATGAATGACTGAGGTTGAGCTGTGTCTTGTGGTCTTATGAGAACATGAGAACCAGACGAGGCTGAAGCACATCGGCTCCTCAGGCTTCTTTTACATTCTGCTCGATCCCAACAGTTATATATGTGGCACATATACTGTATACATAAAGCAGAGCTTGACATGTTCAATAAAGGTTAGTTTTGCTCCACGAATTCCCTAATTAACTATGGTAGAAAAAAATCATTAAAAAGGTCAAACTTCAAAAATGTTGAGTAAAATGAATGTTGCTTTCAACAATATATATATATATATATATAGATGTAGATGTAATTATATATTTCATCCACATAGGCGTGCATAGCAATGTTTTTTTAAAGGACATTGTAATTATATATGAGAGCGCCATACAGGAAGGCTGCCATCCTTATGTAATTATGCACCTCTGAGGTGAAATCATTAACTTCAGAAATCGGAAGAAATTATGGGAAGAAGGCAACGAGTACCAGCCAATCAGATCACTACAGGATGTATCAGCATTTACACAATGAGGTTTATTTGCGTCTAGCCGAGAGGGCTCCTCAACATCACAAAGAAAACTGCTCTTGAATACTTATTGCTTGTGTGCCCCTGATTGCTGGTTGCAGGGATCGCTACAGGTATTTAATGTTCTTGAACATGAAGGTATATAATGTACATTTTGATTTTAAAATACCTTGTTTGCTGCCGTTCAAAATCAAAAAAATGTGGCACATCTGCAAAAGGAATCTGGCGAAAGAGTCCTTCGCTCTTATTGGCCCTGGTAACACCAGACCCTGTATTTTACATATTTAAAGAACAACAAACAAATCTGAATCAACAAACATTCAGCAGTGAAAAAGTTAGAAACAACTGGCACTGAAAGAAATCTTTCAAATTGGAATTCGAGTGGACAGACGCAATGTTGCACCTGTGGGGGGGTTGTTTGTGTTGAATGTGTAATGGACAAAGTGAAAGACGGAGAGATGAGGGAGAAAAGATGGAGGATTTTCACGTGTGTTTCTCTGATGGATACGTCTTAAAAGACAGTTTCCCGAAAGGTCAAGATGTATTGAATTAATGGTGTGTGCATCTGTGTGTCACACACACGCACACATCAATCGTCGGAATGCAGTGCTGTGCCGGTATTAATAATGAATAGATCATTACATTATTAAAGCACCTTGATTATTAATGCCCATGTGTGGATTGAGCAGAGCCCAGGAAGCTGTTGGTACGGCCCGTCGCGGCCCGTACCAAGAACCTGCGTCCTGATCTTCCAGGATTCATCCCGCGCCACAGATCTCCAGGTGTTACAGTGCAACCAGGTGTTCAGTCAATTAGAGTCACGGACGAAGGCATTTCGCGCATCATGCAATGTTAACAAATTCTAAAAACACGAACACACTCTCAATCGGCCATACGCGCACACACACACACACACACACACACACACACACACACCAGCCTTTGGAGACTGCAGCTCGTGATCGCTGTAGTGCTGCTCTTTCTCTTCTACATCAGAAAATTGAAATGTCATTTGTCAAGGCGGTATAAAACATCCGGTTCCATGCGTGACACATGAAATATGCTGCGACACATTTTCAGCCTGTAAATGTGACCTTCAATTTGGCCGCCACACCAAATCAGTGTAACGTACGGAGGGATGTCCTATACGTGGAATTACACTCACGGTGTGTGACAGTGGCTCCAGGTAGTTGCGACAGTGACCATGTTACTAATCATGAAGAACACATATTATTATTTTTTCCTGCTGCCGCTTTCAGGTTTAAAATGGGGAGTGGATGCAGGGCCCTGCTCTATCTGCCCCCGTCTCCTCCACGTCACACTGGGAAAAAAAATATGTTGGAATTACTCAAATTTTTTTTAGGTAAGTGATTGCACGAAATAAAATCATCTAAATCCAGACATATCTTTTAAGTTGATTGTACTAATTATTTTCAACTAATTTCAGCCTAATTATATTTATATTTTCTGCTCAACGATTTTGATTAGAGTTAACTCAATTATATTAAGAAATTCCAACTAAACCCATTGGGGTTCAGTTTACTAGAATGGATTAAGTAACTTTAATTTAAAAAATTGTTTATATGCAAATGAATTTAATGTTTACATTTTTACATACTAAAATTAAGTTTAATTAAGGCACACCGAACAAGACTAACACTCGCTCTTAAATGCCACTTGCCGGCACTCACCTCCTGCTCAGTTGAACATTCTGCTGTGATTATCTCGCCGTCGCCCGGCCGAGCTGCTGCGAGCGTCGTGGGAAGGAACAATAAGTGTGGGGAGCAGAAAAAAAGAGAGCGAGAGAGAGAGAGAGAGACCAGCGGAGCGCGCAGAGAGCCCACCGTGCAGTGGGGGTGAAGACTAGAGGGTGAAGACTCGAGGGCCACCTCCATATAGCAGCTGTTGCTCACATGGCTCAATCGACCCAATGCCCCACCCCCCACCTCCGCTGTCCTCCTCCACACACCATCACCCCTTCTTTTGCCCCAGCCTCCCTCCATCTCGCCTCTGCTTGTATTTTTCTGCAGCCCCCCCCCCCCCCCCGCTCCTCTATTCTCTCAGCTGTCTGTGACACAGTTTGACTTCGTCATTGTTTTATTCCTGCTAAGCCTCACAAAAGAAAGTCTGCCTTCATCTATATTCTTTTTCATTCTTCTTGACATCATGCTGTGGCCATGATGTCATATATATATATATATATATATATACAGTAGTTACATACTGTGCACCATTTGGGGGCTTCGATATCACCCTGGCTTTGTTTCAGTGAGAGCGACAGCGTCACTGCTTTGCATTTACGGACAAAACACAACTCCTCATCGCGGTTTTTAGACAAAGAATCATCAAAAAAACGATTACTTTGAACGAAATGGTGGATGGTGGCCATACATCAGCCATCATCACTGTCAATGACACCCATATGTTCACTGTATGATGATATATATATTCATGTAAATCCTACATGGTTTATAAACCATATATATGCATCTGTATGTGTACATACTGTACATAACCATCCAATCCATGTACAGTATATCCATTCAGTATTTATTATTCTTCATATGTATTATTTAGAACACATAGCGCATTTTTATATTTATAGTCATACAATATGTATGACACAGTCCGTTCAATTCATGACCTTTATTTGTCCAGCTTTGTTGTCCATGTCCCATGGCTGTTGTTCTCTTATTCTCTGTAAGAGAAATTCCTTCTGATTCATGATGATGACACTTTTCTCACTGCAATAATGCATTAAATTATATATATATATATATATATATACACAGTATAACTGGAAATCACAATGAGTATTCAAACAATCTAGCTTTTCCCCTCCAGCGGGTAAGAGGACTCGTGAGACCAATTAAAAGAGGGGGAGAATCCACGAAGCAGAGGCTGAGATATCTTGACCTGTAAGTCACTAATGTGATGAAAAAGAAAAGGAAGTGGATATACATTTACCATAAAGCAACTCAGCAGTGTTTCTTATATATATATATATATATATATATATATATAAATATATATATCCTAATTGCTGGTCCATCTTTTTTCACTAATAGTGCTTTGACTGCAACTTTCAGCATTTCTATCATTGACGATTTCAAATGTTTAAATTGCCTATTATATGCGATGAGCACATACATGTCTAATCACGTTTGATACATTTTTATAATATTTGTTAGTTTTGTTCTGTCCTAACTTTTCTGGCTCTAGCGCACAGCTTTGTTTGGCTCCATTGTTTCTCAACTGAGGAATCATAAATATAGACGTGTGGGACCGAGCTAACAGGGGACATATATAGTTTTCCACAAGCATAGAAATCTTGATTTAAAAAATCAGTGGAATACTTCTTTTAAGAGCTTTTAATACAGATATTTACCAACTTTGATGTTCAGTAATAATAGCGCTAAAGCCTGTTTGGCGCAGTCAGCATATCTATATAAAAAAAAAGTCATGTACAATTACCATTCAGTGCAACACCTTCTCCCTCCCATCTCTTTGAAATGACTTTGCAGGTCCATCCTTTGATCTTGGTCTGTCTTTGATGATCTGCCACTCAGAAATTAATTAACTTCTCTTACTCCCTCAGACGGACACAACCAGTGAAAACACACTCGCTCTGATCTACCGCTTCAAAGACTTGAATGTGTCCGTGGCTCTTTCTGCACGCGCAGGTAAAGGTGACCTGATTGGCTCGGACTCCCTGACGAAGGAGCAGGTGATCAAGACCAACGCCAACGTCAAGGCCCTGACCTACTGCGACCTGCAGTACATCAGCCTCAAGGGCCTCCGTGAGGTCCTCCGGCTCTACCCCGAGTACGCCCAGAAGTTCATCAGCGAGATTCAGCACGACCTCACCTACAACCTGCGAGAGGGCAACGGGGCGGATGTGAGTACGCTCAGTGTCGGTCATCTACCTCCGATTCAAGGTTCGGGGTTTTTATGTTTGCAATCGCTTCTTAAAGACAAATAATGTCTTGTTAGATTCAATTGATCTGATCATACTGCTACCTTGTGGCAATGGGAATAAGAATATTCTACAAATTATAAACATTTAGGGTCATGTACTGTAATGGTTACAGGTACTGGAACCCAAAAGCAAGAAGAAGTAAAAACAGGAATGCAAGACAATCTGGCAGAGGACAAGTGGAAGTGAGGGACTAATGAGGGGATGGGCTGCAGGTGAGAAGGGCGTGAGGACCAGGTGAAGGGAATGAGGGACTAACGAGGTGATCAGAGGCAGGTGAGAAGGGCGTGAGGACCAGGTGAAGGGAATGAGGGACTAACGAGGTGATCAGAGGCAGGTGAGAAGGGCGTGAGGACCAGGTGAAGGGAATGAGGGACTAACGAGGTGATCAGAGGCAGGTGAGAAGGGCGTGAGGACCAGGTGAAGGGAATGAGGGACAATCAGGTGAGGATGACAGGAGAGTTCATTAAGCATGCAGGCAGGATGAATTGAACTATGAAGGTGGGGAAATCGTGACATGTACATATCGACCCAACGTCATCTATTGAAGTCTTCTCACTATCAGAAGCTGAGTTTGGGCTAAAGGTGGGTCAACAGAAGTGGTGCAGTACATGGTCGAAGAAAGCTCTGCAGGTGGCATTTGTCTGGTACATAGATGGTGTACGTGTATAAATGCCATGTGTACGATTACAGCAGGGTCAAACTTCTTCCAACGACATACGTTGGGTTTTGTGAAATTTAAATTTTGTGATATATGGATAACTTGGAATCTAGTGAGAAGGAAATGATGACATGAAAACATACCTGGTTATGAAATGATTCACGAACAAAGGAGGGTTGGGAGGGAGGGATGTGGGCGCTGAGTCAAAGAGGGAGCGAACGACTTCGATGTGCTTAATTAAAAGTACTTAGGGCTCGGATGATTGGCTGAGACCGGGGCGTGGCCTTCGTTCCCGACCTATGTTTAATAAAACACCATAAAGGATTTTTGTAAAAACGAGAAACTAAATATTCTTGAGTCATGGCTCCGACCCACCAAACCAGTCGCACCTCTCCATGTGCGGCCCTGCGGAAGTGCCAATCAAAAAATTAAGAATTGTAAGGTGTAGGGCAGAACCTGTACATGACCTCAACCGCCACTGCTGTACAATACACACACTTACCGATCCGTGCACGCACAAGCAATTTCACAAGCCAAGCCTTGAAGTGCTTTTCTTAACCACTGCCATCACACAAACACACAGACACACACACAGCCCTGTGCCTCTATAGCTAGTGCAGAGGGAGCATAACACAGAGACTAGAATAGCTCAGTGCTGCTGTTTGACGCCGTCCTGTTGCTAAAAATAGTGCCGGGCGGGGGGTGGGGAGCACGGGCGGCCATGAATAGCTTTGTGACCCGCAGCTGCTGCTAAGATTGGATCCTGCTCGGTATAAATAGAGCAGCCAGCCGAGGAGAAGAGAAAGGTGCAGGAGGAGAGACACGAAGGTGGGGTAGGAGGGGGGGGGGGACTTTCTGTTCTACTTTTCCTCTGGGGGTTTTTTTCACTGCCGACCCGTGCGATTCTGTGAGCGTGGTGCAGAATGTGTGCACATGTATCAGCGTGTGTCAGTCGTGGTATCAAGAGGATGCACCATATCTCTGATTAGTACTGCAGATGTCCACACTGGTTATGTATGCAGAACCAGTGGTACCAGCAGCCCAGGAGAGTGTGTTTGCATATATATACAGTACATATATATGTGTGTGTGTGTGTGTGTGCACCTCCTTTACAGGTAAACAGAGACTTAAAGAGGCAATCCCAAAGGATTAAATTGTCATAGCAACAATGAAGAGACGTCTTGGCCGATGTAGACTTGATTACAAAATGTTATAAAAGAATAAAAGAAATTACGATAAACATGAAGGGGAAAGATGTCGCAATTGAACACTTGAGGTACCGAATTTATCCTCAAATTAATCGCCCCCCCCCCCCCAACACCACCACCACCACCACCACAGATGCAGTGCCACTTTGTACACACACACACACGCTGCACCGAAAACACGGGGACATATTCTTGTCACGCACAGTTTACATACGTCCTCTGTCACATGCTGGGCCCGGCTGTCAGATGGCTGCATGACTCGATCACACATACGTGAAGCGAAATGCAAACTTCAGCACACACACACAGTCACACAGGCAGACATACGCCATGTGTGAAGTGCACGCTTATCACGGCCCCGCATGCAGAGCGCTCCTTGATTTTCCTCCAAAGCTGGGAGCTAAAATTAGAAACAAGAGAGCTAAAAATACATTGCGGTGGTACAGAGGGAGGTCGGGGGGTGGGTACTGGGGAGGAGGAGGAGGAGGAGGAGGAGGAGGAGGAGAAGAGAGTGTGCTGAGCAGGCAGAGAGAGAGGAAAAACTTAATTAAAGGGAGAGGAGGGAGAGAGCAGGGAGGAGAGGGGGGGGGAGGGGCGTTGGCTTGTCTGCATGATGAGATGTGAGGTGCATTCATACTCACTCATTCTAGGGCACGAGTGATGTTGTTGTTTTGAAGCCGGTGGAGGAGAACAGCAATATGTACTGTAATCCCTAAAGCTCTTGTTTTGTTATATGCAATGAAAGTGTCTTGATGCATTCAGACCTCATGCCACATGTGCAGAAAGTCTCGTCCTCACTCTTTTATTGTTCTTTTATTGTCTTGTTTTATGAGCTACTATTGAGGATCTGGCAATGTGGGGGATTAAAAGACTCCTACACACTTTATTCTATATTAAACATCATAATCCTTGTAGCGTGAAAGAGCATTAAAGAGACAACAATAGTTTACATCATTATTTAAAAACATACCTAAACAGTTACAAATGAATTCAATTAAATATAAAACTAAACAAAAAGATGTGTGTGTGTGTGGGGCAGGGGGGGGGGGTCAGAGTTCTGACCTCAGGACAAGACGTTTCGGACATTTATTTCCCTTAAGTGACACCAACTCACTCCAACATCGAGCCACAAAAAGTTATATTTCCAGTTCTTGTTTTCTCTTTGACTTTTTTTCGTGCTAAACTTTTGACAGACAGAAAGTCCTGTTTTGTTTAGCTCATCATTTCTGGAAGTTTCAGCGACCCAGCAACAACACTGAAAACGGCCTAAATTATTCAAATCGTAAGCAGGGACATCGCTGATGGGGAGCAGAGTGTAACTGCCAGGGGAGTGTGTGTGCGCGCGTGTGTGTACGTGTGTGTGTGCATGCTCGGAGCAAAGAGATGAGTAAAAAGTCAGAAGCAGCAGTGTGTATTAGATGTAGCATGAGAAGCTTCTTTTTTGCAGTCTGGCAAAAACGGAGGCAAAACATTATTCGCTCCGAATCAGATTTAAAAAATAATTGGAATTTAACAGTTACTATTCGCTCCTCCATTTCTCTCTCTCTTTGATGTCCCTCTGACATTTCCCCATCTCAAATAATCCTTCGAGGGGGACAATGAAGTTTCGTACACGGGTCAAAGTCCTTCTAAGTAGTTGCTTCTCATCAATAATGCGTTCCCACTTTTATTTAATTCATTTCCCCCTCCGTATGTCGGTAGACAAAAAAACATTTTTTATGGATTGCAGCACCAGAAAGTAATAACCAGGAAATACTACTGATGAAACTATTAATAATAAAAGATAAAGCAAACAACATTGAGATACAGCTAGGTGTAATGAAAACAAGGCAAGTTTGAAAAGTGATTACAACTGTAAAAAGTGTACTAAATAATACACCAGCACTTTGATCTTTCCATATTCTTTTTAATATGTTTTAAAGTGAAAATAAACAATTCATCATTATTAGGCTTTATGGGCTTTATAAGAAGACTTTAAACCCACCAAAACAACGGTCCAATCATACACCTATATAAACATCTATCTGATGCCAGTTCTACAATAAATCTACAACTCCTCACAAGAACAAAGAAAGAAAGAAAGAAAAGAGGCTCAGAAATGTGTGTTTAAAGTAAGTAATGTGATAATTGATCAAGGAATACCCTGTCGTCGTACGTGTTGTGGAAGTGTGTCTCTGATGAGTGTCTATGCGAGTGCAGCACATCCAATGGCACGAACTCTTCGTGCTCGACCGCCACCTGCTGGCGCAGCCGCGTCACTGCGCCGTGACGTTACCAACACCGCGCGCTCCACTGACCGCCGGGTTCCACTCTCCGTTCGACCCGCAGGTGGACTGGGAGAGCAACGGCGGCCTGGTGAAGAAGCTGCCGTCCATCCGCGAGGACGAGGAGGGCGACGAGGCGCAGAACCCGGTGTCGCGCGCCTCCCGCTCCCCGCTGCGCCTCGGCAAGGGGCTCAACTCGCCGCTGCGCTCCCCGCTCCTGACGCCGAGACCCTTCCGCGGCTCCTGCGAGCACTCGCGCTCCCCCACCCTGCAGATACCGGTGGTCAGCTTCTGCAGCGCGCCGTCCGAGCTCAGTCCCAGGTAGAACACGCGCGCGCGCGCGCACTAAAAGGTGTCCACGCACTGTAGTTCGTGCTCTCTTATTTACATTCCTCCCCTGCGTGCTGTCTTTTTGAACTTTTATGACATGTTCTTGTGCATAGATTCGTGGACGGCATTGAAACGGAGAGCAACTGCACCTCCTCCCAGAAGTTTGAGTTCAGTCCCAGCATGTCACCCGTAGCACCTGCCACTCCATACCCAGGTAACACACAGGCACGCACACACACACAGGCACGTGCACAGACATTTTTGGGGGCAGGTGCTCAAACCAAAGGGGCACCCATCGCATGTATTATATTTGTTTGTGTGTGTGTATATATATATATATACATAGTTTAATTTTATATTCATATATATACTTCATTTTGTATTTTAGATTTTACTTGTATACATCTATATCTTTCATCCCTGTTTTTTATATTTTATTCTCGTGTGTTTAGTTTATTGGTGCTGCTACTGTGACGACAAATTTCCCCTTGGGGATTAATAAAGTATATATCTATCTATCTATCTATCGGCAAAATGCTTTATCTATTGATCACTGTAACTTGAAATGAGCAAGTAACTGGTTGCTACGAAACACCTGAAACACATCGTGTCGTGGGACACGAGAGCTGAACAAAATGACATTACAATTTGTTTTTATTTGCAAAACAATAGGAGTGGAAAAAATGCCATATAATAAACAACACGCTAACCTCGACCGCTCGGCTGAAAAGAGTAAACGCAAGAAAAAACAACAATTTTTCGGCGGGGGCTCGTGAGCGCCGCGGGGCAGTTAGAGGCAACATTTTCACAAGATCTCAAATAAATAGACAGATATCCAAACACATTTGGCGGGAATTGATGACAGAGAGAGAGTAAGTTTTATTCTTAAATGCTGATGAATGAAGAAAAAAAGTGGGTCCAGCAAAAAGGGCACCTTTCTCATCCAGGGCAAAAGGGGAGGAGCTTGAGCACCACTGTGCACTTGCCTGCTCACACACACACACACACACTAATCCTGTTGCATGTTTCTGTGTGTAGGGATCCAGGAGCACTCAGAGATCAAGCAGAGTGTGTCCAAACTGACTGAGGAGGTGAGTGCCCCATCATCATGATGATGATGGTCATTATTTTCCTGCTCTTCCTACAATGGAAAGTCAAAATGTCTGCTATGTGTTTGATGTGAAGCACCATGTGACCATTTATCAGGCACTTTCCAATCTTTGACTTTTTTTATACTTAAAAGTTCTCTTAGTTCCATGTGAATATTGAATCTGAGCACGCAGCGTGTCCTCTAGTCACAGTCCATGGCTCTGAACGTTATGTTTGCAGAGTGTGTATCAGATTGTTTTACGCAATTAAGGATTACCTTTGTCAGATATCCTTATTATCCATTATCCTCCTGAACAACAAGAAACTTGAAAAAGCATCCGGATGGACTGACCTTCATTTGTGTGTGTGTGTGTGTGTGTGTGTGTGTCCCTCAGATGAACAGTCTCTCTAAACAAGTCTCCACGCTCAGTCAGGAGCTGCAGGAAATGACGCGCCTGCTCAAGCCCCTCCTCCAAACAGCCACGCAGCCAATCCTGATGACCATGATGCCAAATGTGACCCCGCCCCCGAGCAGCGCCAGCCAGCCGTCGCCGAGCGCCCGTCTCGCGTCGCCGCCCGCCGCCACGCGGTGTTCCCTCCACGGCGCCGACAGCCACTCCCTGTTGGACCGCGGCGACGCCGAGGGCGTGGACCTGCCCGGCTGCCTTCTCCCGACTCCTCATTCGCCAAAAAGGCCTCGGCCGCCTTCTTCGGCGTCGCCGCGGCTCCCGTCTCGGCCCTCGGGGGCCGCCGTCGAGAGCCCGACCCGCCCTGACCTCCCCTCCCCTGAGGAAGCTCTTCCTGACGGAGTCCTCCACTCCTCCTCCAGTAATGGGATGTATCTGCAGGACCGACCTCCCCTGGCGTCTCCTCCCCCCTCCCCCTCTCTCTCCTTCTCCATGTCCCTCTGCTCCTCGCTGTCTCTCTCCCCCTGCAAAGGCCCCCACCTGCTCCCTCCGCCCCCCTCCCAGGACACCCCTCCTCCACCTCCTCCTCCTCTTCCTCCTCCTCCGCCGTCCTCCCACTGCTCCGCTCCCCCGTCGCTCACGTCCTCCCCCGGCGACCGCCGGCAGAGACCTCCCCTTTCCACCCCTCTCGCCTCCCCCCCCGCCGCCCCCCTCCATCCCCCCGCCGTCTCCCTGCCCTCGTCTCTGGACTTTGTGAGTGGGAGGAGAAGGCAGAGGGATACCCAGAATGCACCTTGGTGGAACTCGCAGCTGCACCACGGGGAGGACCGGCCCGCCGTTTGTCCCCAGGAGCTGGAGCTGCACGAGTGGGGGCGACAGGTGGAGCAGGGGAAGTCCTCCGCGGAGCACATCAGCTTCATCGACGAAGAGGAGCCAGCGCTATGAACGGGTGAAAACTGTGAGACGGCAAAAAATAAACGAGTAGCAGATAAAATAAATGAAAGCGACGGGAACAACAGAGGTCAGATCTGGAGGAAGACAGACGGCAGGAAGTGATTCGTCCGGCAGGTGAACAGAAACGAGACCTGGGAGGCCGAGACACGATGCCAGCTGTCGAGAAATCGGTGCGAAGGAGTACTTCTCGACACCACCACAGAACTACAACAGCACAAATTGTCTTAGTGTCAACACTTGAGTAGCGTCAGTCGACCCCTGCAGCTACTGGGACCGGTTAAAACCAGTTTGTAACCGGTTCCATTGATCTCTGGAGCCTCATTGAGCTCTTTTGTTGCTTTTTCTTCTGTTCAAAGCCCACGTCGCATGGATGTCCCTCCCTCTTCAAAGGGCGGATACAAACACACATCGCAGCGGGGAAACGCATCTTCACCCGAGATAGTCAGGACTGGGAATGTAAACTCCTTTCAGTCCCAGTCACCTCACCAGTTTGCTTTGGGATTTTTACAAAAAATATATTTTTTAAATGGTTTATTTAACCCTTGTGTTGCCTTCGGGTCATTTTGACCCGAATCAATATTACACCCTCCTGCCGCCTTCGGTTTAATTTGACCCCATTCAATGTTTAATGTCGGTGTTCTTTCGGTAGTCAACAAACAAACATAAAGTGCCTCACACTTAAACTTGGAAAACAATATTAATTCTAATAATTTTCTGGAGGTTTTAATTGCTGGCGTCAAATTGAACCCAAAGGGTAAAATATGTTAGTAAATATAATATAAAGGTAACAGGAGGGTGAAACATCGAATCGGGTCAAAATGACCCAAAGGCGGGGGGAGGGTGTAATATTTAATCGGGTCAAAATGACCCGAAGGCAACACAAGGGTTAATAAGGGACAGTGCACATTGATAAAAAGATTGCAGTAAATGTGCCAGAGTTAGCCAAGAGGCTATTTTTCATCTGTAGTCCCATTTATTTTTAGAACATTTTAAATCTTCCTCTGGAGGAAAACACACAAAAACACGGCCATCCACGATGTCCCGACACCACACAAACAAAAACAAGTTTGAGTTGTTTAAAAAAAAAAACGTTCTTGATTTTATTTCCCTGGAAAAAGAAGTGTTTCTATTTAAGAGTAGACCTGAAAAGCCTGAGCTAGCTGTTGTGTGCCAAAGACATAAAAGCAAGATTTATGAAAAATAAAGTGTCGGGGGTGGACCACAAATATCATAAACAGCATCCAAATATAACTGTTTATCACCAACGTGACTGTTTACACGCAGATTGTTCAGCCAACTCCCGCATCACTCCTGAGCTTTAGCCATCCAGCCATTCGTGCCTTCTCCACACGGAGTTCCCTCGAGTCCCTCGCCTGTTCATCACCGGCAGCGTCCGGATACACATTGACATCGACGGCCATCAGCGTCACCGACGGAACACGTGCACCTTTACACCGAACATGTAATTTATTATTTATTTATTCAGGCTGTGAATTTTTTTTATTTTTTTTTATTTTTCTGTTTGTCGACGATAGCGATGACGTCACAGAAACAGGTCGGGGAAGAAGTTTAAAGCATCTTAAACCGGATGCACTCGTGTCACCTTCCCATTTCTTATGTAGCACACACACACACTTTGCATCATCTCCAACCTCTTTGCCAACCGCTTAATGCTGGTACAACTCAACAGCCTACCCCTAAAACTACAATACCCAGGCTGCATCGCGAGGTCTTCTCTCCATGTTTCTTTAGCGAGGTGTTTTGTGCACCACATGATACTTGTAATATAGACAGTCAGATTTCTCGTTTCTATTTTCTGTAACAGGGGGGCAAGGGAGGGACGACCTTGACTCTTTAACACACACACACACAACTCCCATTGATGACAATTCTGAATCCTGTGGCGGGCGGGGGGGGGGGGGGGGGTCTTGGTTACACAAAAGGGTTTTAAATGCATGTCGCAGCTTTTTTTGCATGAGGAATGTGCCTGCTTTTGAATTGTGGTGGGTGGATGGGCAAACGGCCCGCCCCGGAGGAGGCTGTTGGATTTCAGATGTTTTATTAAAGACTGCTGTTACATTTTTAAAAAATAAAAAACTCTTACCAGGATTACATACTGTACAACAATAAAGAAGTGTTTTGTAAGAGTCCTGCGTTACTCTCTGGGTCCACAAGCCTCAGTTTGGGCCTCATGAATCACAGCGGAGAGGAGCATCGCTTTGATACCAAACTAATTACCAGGGATGGATTAAAAGTCACGAAAGACCTTTAGCACAAAATAAATTGCTGCTGATATTTGCAGAACTGTGAAAGTATTCTAACCTTCTGGATGTCAACAATATTACTGCAGCAGGAGAAATCTGAAAATTACCCATCTTTTCCCTTTTTGGTAAAACGCAACGAGCATATGAATGAATTCATTCTTATAAAATATATAATATTGATAATTTAATTTAACAATGTTAGTTGACGTTATATAAATTAAGTAAAGCCATTATTTACAGCTAGTCTTTGTTTGGATTTAGAAAAAGTGAAACGGGTCAAAAATATATTTGTCCTTCAGCAAACTACAAATATTTGTATCCAGATTGTTCCACCAAACATTAGAAATAGCTGCAATTTTTTTTCTACGCCTCGGTTTTTCCAACATTGCTGGACATTTTATGATATTTATTTTGAGATAACCCGATGAATAAACCTGGGGCTCGATAATGAGCTGCAGGACAAACACAACGAGTGTGCCTACGACCAGAGGTTTCAAAAAGGTTTGAAACTGGTAAACCGCTTGGGACGAGGCTCCTGGCCTTAGTTTGCTCAGCTCCCGAACGTCTATTAAATAATAAGTGTGTTATATGACCCCATAGACACTCAACAATTGAGCCAAGATAGCTTGATATTGCCGTTTGAAATAACTTCACACACCAAATACATTTTTTTAAAGTCTGTCCTATGGTGTTTTAGTTTTCTGACTTGTAAAAACACCCCAAAACGTCTGCATCTCTGAGGTTTCTCTTTGAACAATGTGGATGAAAGACAGAATCCCCATTGCTGGTTTTGATCCGTTGACGGCCAGAAGTAAACCCATAAAGCAACGCCACGGTCCTCCGCTGTAGTTCAGACTGTTTTTCTCTCACACACACTTTAACTAAACGTACCCTCTGAGGGAGAAATAAGACGCAACACAGAAGAAATCCTTCTTCAGGTCTGCATATATTTTCAATGGTAACATTCATTCTATCAGTGTCAGCAGCGTTTTAAATGTCGTGGAACAACTCTAGAAGCATCCTGGTGGGAGAGGAAATCATACGGTCGGGGGGGGGACGTTGCGCTGGATTCTGCTGCTTCACCCTCCAGGGGCCAGTCTCAAATAGTTCTTCCTTTATTCCTCGCATCTACTCTGTCCTCACTCGCTTCCTCCAAACACATCAGAGGAAAGAAACCTAGCGCACACACACACACACCTGTTCATTAGTAACTGGGCGGGTCAGAGTTCTACATGTCCCATTGGGATTGTAAGGATGTTGGACAGAAGTGACGGGCAGAACCACAACTAAGAATACAAATTAAATTAAATCAGGGGAAATGCATTTCTTTTCCTGATTCACCTCGAGACCATGTTCCATCCATCCATTTTCATCCATGTTGCATACTTGAAATCAGACTGCAGTGGCCTCGCCCTGCTGTGCCGAGAATCACGGTTCAGAGAGAATGAATGAAAACGAAGAGGGTCAGGGAAAAATAAAAATCCAAAAATATATATTTTATGTTTATATTTATATATATTTATATATTTACGAGGTATGTATCCCAAAATAAACGAAAAGAAAGACAAACACAAAAAATGTCAAAATAGGCAGTCTGTGTTTTGCCAAATGTGTCCTTGCTTGCGACGCCTTAAAAAGGAAACATTAGTAGTTAAATTAATTAATTAAAAAGTAAAACCGGGAAGCTTTGCTGTCCAACAGTCTCGTGTCAAACCTCGTAGTCCGCTTCTCGGGGACCAGAATCTCCGCTCCTGGGAGTCCAGACGCACCGCGGTGGTGCTGGTTTCAGGCTGCCGCACGCCAACAAAAAGGAGAAAAAAACTAAGAATTGCAAATCACAAAGTCCCAAAAAGACTTTTTTTTTTTTTTAAAGAATCACTTCATTGATGGAAACAAAAAAAAAACAGGAGAACCCTTCTTAACCGTTGATTTCCCAACAACCACGGTCTCAGTGTCCATGATGAGGTTCTGAGGCGAGCTCAAATGTTGACGTGGTGTTAGAAGTTGGGTGGGTGGGTGGGTAGGGGGGGGGGGCAGGTGAAAGGAGGCCAGCCGCAGGTCCAAAAGTAGGAGTCTTTGTGCAACAACACAAGCCTCGAGGTTAAACCAAACCAGATGAGCCGATGGCAGGTGTCCCCTCCCGGTGATTGTTAGTTAGGCTGGAATCCCTCCCGCCTGGAGTCACGCGAGGTACTGCTGCATCGCCGTCTTCGCCCTGAGAGAGAGAGAGAGAGAGAGAGAGAGAGAGAGAGAGAGAGAGAGAGAGAGAGAGAGAATCAGTCCAACCTGCTGAGCGGAGGATATGAGTTTTGTGATTGGCTGTGCGGACCCACCTGTCGCAGAGGTTGGGGTCAGACGCCTGGGTGAGTTTGTGCAGGATGTCCACAAAGCCCATCTCCCTCAGCTTGTCCTGGCGCTCCTGAGAACCTGAGGACACACGATGGAGCGGAATTCAATCGCACGAATCAATCCCAAACTCATTTTTTCAAAAAAATGTCATGAAATTCAAAAAAAAAGGAATGAATGGATTTCACTTTGCATAGAAAAATGTGTTGAAATGTGTGTAACTTTGACCGGCGCTGCGCTGACCTTTGTGGGCACAGTCGCTGTTCACCACCGCTTGAACTGAAAGATGGGACGAAAAAAACCGGATTAATTGCGTTTCTGAATCTCCAGAACTGTCGATGACAAATGACCAGACGGGTGAAATACAAGCGTGCCGCAAATCAGGTTACATTTGCATCTCTGAAACACAGTGAGCAACAACAGCGTCGTAGCCACGGTGACGCCACTCGGGAGGCCCGGAGCGGTGACGCGCTGCACTGAGCAAAGCACAACTTGCAGCACGGAGGCCGTGAACACTCAATTTCACATTCAACCGGAAAAGACACAAAACATGAGCTTTCCCCACGTCCCTCTGACCCCGGCCCCCTGTCTTTGCGGCGCGTCTCTCACCGTCGTCCTCATTCCAGATTAGATTCGAGATGCAGAAGGTGGCAGCGAGCTGCAGTTTCACATTCGAGTGCCCCTGCGGGAACAGGAGTCAGAACGATTGGACAAAAGTGAGAGGGAGGGCGGAAAAAAAACAGATTCAAAGCACAAGTCACATGAGATCAGGAAGGAGGCGAGAGCTTTAGTTGATGCTCGATCCTCCGCAGCCGTTCGTTGCATTATCGATTGAAACGCCAGAGGGCGTAATAAACCTACACTACCGTTCAGAAGTTTGGGGTCATCCAGACAATTGCGTGTCCTCCGTGAAAACTCACTTTTATTTATCAAATGAATTGAAAATTGAATAGAAAATATAGTCAAGACATTGACAAGGTTAGAAATAATGATTAATATTTGAAGTAGTAATTTTGTTCTTCAAACTTCAAGCTCAAAGGAAGGCCAGTTGTATAGCTTATATCACCAGCATAACTGTTTTCAGCTGTGCTAACATAATTGCACGGGTTTTCTAATCAGATATTAGTCTTCTAAGGTGATTAGCAAACACAATGTACCATTAGAACACTGGAGTGATCGTTGATGGAAATGGGCCTCTATACACCTCTGGAGATATTTCATTAGAAACCAGACGTTTCCACCTAGAATAGTCATTTACCACATTAACAATGTAGAGTGTGTATTTTTGATTAATTTAATGTTATCTTTATTGAAAAAACTGTGCTTTTCTTTGAAAAATAAAGTCATTTCTAAGTGACCCCAAACTTTTGAACGGTAGTGTAGATGAAGTGCGTGTGGTACGAAACACTGCACAATCTGCTTCCATTGGAAACGCACAACATGTGAAGGGGAAACGGGAGTGTGTGCAACAACACCACCACCACCACACCACCTGATCTCCAGGGTGAGCTTCAGTAGAGGGCGTGTCGTACCATGTAGTATTTGATTTTCTGGAGCACGTCCTCATTGGTCATGATGAGCTCCTTGGCCGTGTTGCCGTCGGCGACGTTGGCGAGGATGCACAGCGTCTGACGGGAACAAGAGAGCGTCGCATCAGCGCCGTTCCGTGAAACATTTCATTTCAGAAACTAAAACTCTAAAGTGCTTCCAGCTCCACAGACGCCGCCTGGCCTCACCTGCTCCTTGACCTCGATGCTGCGCTCCGCTTCCAGGATGAGCGTCACCGCCTGCATGATCTGCTTCCCATGAGAACTCATGATCTGGTCGATGTGCTGCCGCCAGTCGAAGGGTGCGACAAAAAACAACAACAAAATGAGTGCGCGTGCTTCATTCGACATATCTGAAGAGTCCATGTCCATTCGGCACATACAAGCATATTACTGTTTACAGAGGAGGTAAGAAAGCACGGAGCATTCGAGGTAGTCGGAATTGCAAGATAAGCATGCTGGCTTGCGTGCTGCTAAATGTGACGGGGTGCAGTTTGACATCCTGGTATTTTTGGTATACTGCATTTGACATAATCTGTATTGGGACATAGTAAATCGGTTTCTGTCATAATAAACGATATGGTGGTACAGGGGTACTGGAATGGGCAGTATACACAGACATCTGCTCAATGTACAAACTGGATCGACACATGGAATTTAAGTGATCTAAATGTGCTATCCTGTGCGTGTGTGTGTGTGTCTCTCTCTCACTGGGCGTGTGGACAGCAGATTGCGCAGCAAGCCGAGGGTCTTCATCAGCACATTGCCGTCGGGGTCCGATAGCAGGCGGAACAACTGTTCTGTACCCAGACCCCGAACGATCTCCACCTTCACCTTCTGATCCGCCTGGAACGCCATGTTCTGAAGACGGAGAAGAGTTCGATGGAATCGCTTTACGTGAACAACGCAAATGTTTTGCAGTGCAGATAGAAAATGAAGAACATTTTTATTTCTATTCATCCAAGTTCTAAAAAGCACAGATATTAATCCACGTTTGAGGATTTCGATGATTGTAAGCCAAGAAGTGTAAAAATAAAAAATTAAAAAATCCTCTTCTTACCATCAGAGCCCAGATCCCATTGACCCTCAGTGCAGGACTGTCGCTCTGGGTCAGACTGCATAGTAACTCAATCACCCCCGACTCCAGGATGGGCTGCGGACCAACACAAACAATTGGTCTCAGTAATGAAGTAACGCAGTCTGTTCTCTTGACCCGTGAGCGAGTGTGAGCGAGTGTGAGCGAGTGTGAGCGAGTGCACGCACCTCTTTGCTGGGTGAGAACTCCAGCAGTAGATTGCACAGTGTAGAGGAGGCCATGACCAGGACTTCATCCGGGGCGTTCTGCAACAGCTGCGTACAACAGCGACACAACACCTCTCGTCAACTATCGTTTATCCCCCTACAAAAGATGGGTTTTTTTTGCTGAACGCCACTTCACTGACCTTCATGAGGGGCTTCCACACCGCATGGTCGTGGAAGCTCGTCCTCAGCTGCTGCACCGACCGCGAAAGACTGTGAAGACACCTGAGCAACAGGACAAATATGGACGACGCTTTCAACGGAATGCGAAAATACACATTTTGTTCCTAAATAAGCCGAAGGGTTTGTTTACAGAGCTTTAATAAGACAGATCCCTGAACATATATACACTAAGAATAGTAATACTGCCCGTTATTTAACATTTACACTACCATTCAAAAGTTTGGGGTCACTTAGAAATGTCTTTATTTTTCAAAGAAAAGCAGTTTTTTCAATAAAGATAACATTAATCAAAAATACACTCTATACATTGTTAATGTGGTAAATGACTATTCTAGGTGGAAACGTCTGGTTTCTAATGAAATATCTCCAGAGGTGTATAGAGGCCCATTTCCATCAACTATCACTCCAGTGTTCTAATGGTACATTGTGTTTGCTAATCGCCTTAGAAGACTAATATCTGATTAGAAAACCCTTGTGCAATTATGTTAGCACAGCTGAAAACAGTTATGCTGGTGATATAAGCTATACAACTGGCCTTCCTTTGAGCTTGAAGTTTGAAGAACAAAATTAATACTTCAAATATTAATCATTATTTCTAACCTTGTCAATGTCTTGACTACATTTTCTATTCAATTTTCAATTCATTTGATAAATAAAAGTGAGTTTTCATGGAAGACACGAAATTGTCTGGATGACCCCAAACTTTTGAACGGTAGTGTATATTTTAAAAAACTGCCGTGTCACAAATGTTACATTCTTGGTACGGAGACTAGAGGGAGTTTGAGAGGCCAATATCGGTACAGGTAGCTCGTACCTGACGGCGGCTAAACGAACTTTAATGCTGGATTCTGACAGGCCACTGACTATCCGGTCCATCATGTTCTCCGTCTCTGTGATCTGAAGACAGGACAAAGAAGAGGCCAGGTTAGAAGATAAATAAATAGATACGCGCACAATTATGTCACGCAAACAAAAATCCACCCGAGGCGAAAGGTGACCTTTTTGCGAATGTCCTCGTCGTTGGAGCCGAGCGAGGCGTACAGTTTGAACGCAGCTTGTCGCAGCTCGTGTGCGTGCTTCAGGTCGTGATCCAGCTGCGGACGACAGAGCAGAAAGTAAACTGGCGCATAAAACCAACGAGTGGCACATCGGTTTCAGAGAAGAACTAAAAAGGACGATATCTTTCCAGTTGATAAATGCCAATCTATTTTTTTTTTTTTTCAGAATTAGAATCACTTATTAGTTTCTGGGAAGCAAAACCCACAAATGACTCCATTCAGACACACTAAGGGTTAAAGGGGTCGTTGCTGATTTGCAGAACTAGACTGGCCAAATTCTGGAATTTGGAGAAAAATAATCTATTCTGATAAAGAAATAGCCTTTAATTTTTGGCTCTAGCTGTATGTCTCTAGGGTTTTAAGGGTTGCTGATGACTTTCCCACCGACTTGAGCGGACTGCAAACGGGATATCTGCTGAACATCAGCAGTCGACATTCGCACTGAGCTCCACGTCGACTCGTAGTCTTGTTCGTCGAAGCACAAGCCCCTCTCCACCTGGCGAGTCACAGGACAAGGGCCCGCTCAGGCCCACTGACCCACCCTCTTGATGTCCGTGATGGCGGACACAGAGCTGGGGTATTTGAAGTAGTCGGCCAGCATGGCCACCAGGTGGTCGGTGGTGCTTGCGATCCTCTGCAGCTCCACGTCGGGCTCCATCAGGTAGGCCAGCGTCTCCGCACCCTCCACCCTCTCCTCGAGCAAATGCTCTTTACTGCACATCCGTACCAGGCACGGCAGGGTCTGGAACAGGAAGTCACGATTAATAAAGAGGGGCCATGGTTTACTAGAAGAAATAGCAGAGGGCTCGTAAAAGCCTGACCTTTAGGACTATGCAGCTGTTGTCTGTCCTGATGGCACCGGCTCGACACATGTACGTTAGACTGGGACGGAAGGGGAGGACGTCACTCAAAGAAGAAGTACAGTGGAAATGTCCTCGTATATTCATATCCATTGGAGGAGCAGTTTTATCTCACTCACCACTTGGCTGCGGTGAGTTGCATTTCAATGGGTTGATCCCTTTGCATCATTCTGACAAATACCTGAGCGAGCAGCTCGCCATCCACCAGCACTGTGGCAACACAAACGTAGATGCACTGGGGTTGAAAAGAGCAGCGAGGAGAGGAGAGAGAAATGGGGAAAGAGAAGAAAGAGAAGACTCACCATTCACCAGTGTCATGGAGACCTGAGTGTTCTCGTAGGCAAGGACTGAAAAGCACTTCAACGCCTGCATCCGGACCTGGAGAGGCATGAGGTCGGAGGGAGACAGTGACGGACACAGTTAACGGAGTGTGAAAGGTCGGATCATGCAATCGGGCAAATACTCACTGAGAGACGGCCGTATACCTTATAAGAGGGGGAGATAAGTAGAGGGGCAATGTTCTGGATGGCACCGTGGTTGAAAAGAACCGCCTGGTGCTCTGGGGTCTGGAGACAACAAACGGCCAATCAACAGTGAATCCTGGTCTGACTACAAGCACGTTTGACTCCGCTGTGTGTTGTGTGTGTGTGTGTGTGAACAAATACCAACAAATACCTTACAACAGTGGGAGAAGATCTGTGTGATGTACTCCTGGGTTCTCTGTGAGCGGCTCAGTAGAGACATTAGATGGGGAATCACAGTGGGGTCCTAAAAACACATCACCCAATAGGATGGAAACGGTTAAAACTGTGTGCAGCGACGGAAACACGTATGTGTATGTAGCTGGCAGGACATGGACCAGACAACCTACAGTATAGAGCAGCTGCACAGGAGTGACTGGACTGATGAAGACCGTCCTGAGACATCGAAGACAGGCTTCGATGAAGATCAGGTCCGGACACAGAAGACCTGCAAGCGCAAAACACAAGATGTCGGATATACATCTCTCTCGCCAAAGATGTTGTCCTCTGCAGTAAGGAGTTGCGTGCAAGAATGTATGTGTGTACACTACCGTTCAAAAGTTTGGGGTCACCCAGACAATTTCGTGTCTTCCATGAAAAATCACACTTTTATTTATCAAATGTAGTCAAGACATTGACAAGGTTAGAAATAATGATTAATATTTGAAGTATTAATTTTGTTCTTCAAACTTCAAGCTCAAAGGAAGGCCAGTTGTATAGCTTATATCACCAGCATAACTGTTTTCAGCTGTGCTAACATAATTGCACAAGGGTTTTCTAATCAGACATTAGTCTTCTTAGGCGATTATCAAACACAATGTACCATTAGAACACTGGAGTGATAGTTGATGGAAATGGGCCTCTCTACACCTATGGAGATATTTCATTAGAAACCAGACACTTCCACCTAGAATAGTCATTTACCACATTAACAATGTATAGTGTGTATTTTTGATTAATGTTATCTTTATTGAAAAAACAGTGCTTTTCTTTAAAAAATAAAGACATTTCTAAGTGACCCCAAACTTTTGAACGGTAGTGTATGTGTGTGTGTGTGTGTGTGTGTGTGTTTCCCAACCTTGAAGAAGGGCAGGGATGATGTGACAGTCCACCAGGGACTTGATGTTGTTCTCGGTGCCCATGGCCAGGCTGCCCAGCACCACGGCACACTCGGTCCGGAGCTCCTCACTGGACGAGCTCTGCTGGAGCAGGTAAAGTAACCTGCAGCCAAATGGACAAACGCACACCGCCGCAAGTTCATCGCGCGTGCATCACCGACGTCATGTCCGTGTCCCGAGTCTACTTGAACGTGGTAAGAGTTGGAAGAAAGATAAAGTGGAAAGGTGTGCCGGGACGTACCGCGGCACCGCTCCGAGGACAATCAGATTGGCCTTCTGCTTGTTGTTTCCGATGACGGCATTCTTCATGTCACTATGGAGTCGGAGGTAAAACACAGATGAGGATCATTCTTGGTGATCGAGACGAAATTTGCTCTCAACGGAAAAAGTTTTAATTGTCGATAAAGTTTTAGATCATGGCCCGCGACACACAGCATATTTCTTCAAAATTTACTGAGTCCTTTTGTTGTACATGTATTGTGTTCATGTGTACAGGGTGTGTAGTTAGGGAATAAAGGTTACAATCTGGGAATCTAAACATTATTAATACTATTTATAATATTGCAGGTCATAGTGGGACATACTGAGTAACAATCTAGCATTTATTTTCCCCAACTTTACACCTGCAAATTGGGAACAAATACGCTGCGGGACGTTATATAAACAGGGTTCTTACACATTTTGACCAGTGGATTTCCAGGACTTTTCCAGGACTTTAAAGCAAATTTCCACGACCAAACTGAAATCTCGGTATAAACATGAACAATTTAGAAAACGTTGTGCGTTTTTGAGCGTCTTTTTTTTAATTTTTAATATCAATTATTTCAAACTCGGCGTAAAAGAACATGTGAATATGACAACATTTCCATGACTTTTATGATTTGAGTTTTTTCCCATGACTTTTCCAGGCCTGGAAATGACCATTTTAAAATTCCATGACTTTTCCAGGTTTTCCATGACCATACGAACCCTGTATAAAGCATTATCGTTGCTATACCTCTGCAACAGGTCAGAATTATTCTTTTTATAAAAAACAACAACAAAGGTGCTTTACTTACAGCACATAATGTTCAATTAAATAGGCATTTTACACAGTTGTGTCCTTTAATAATACAAGTTCAGCTCAGTCATCAGATGGTTAAGAGACTGTCATGGGGCAGTCTGCAGATCGAAGAGGTCATGGAAGAAGGTATAAAGGTAGACAGGAAGAAATTTCTAAATTGGAATCGTGAATGTTTCAAGCAGATGTGCCACATATTGTTGTTGGACAAACAATGAGCCAGTTCATTTGCATGCACTCTCTTTTCTTTGTTTTCCATGCAGTGTTTCCTCTCCTCTGCAAGCAGCCCCCGATGATATCATATAGCAGGTGAGTGAGGCTAATGGAAAAGTACAGCTGTAGAAGGCAGTCGAGTCGGTCAGGTGCTCGGCTAGTGGAGCGCTACGAGCCGTAACCAGAGCTAGTCCCTTCAGAAGTTAAAAATAAGGATCGAGACAGAGAGCGTTATGACTCACTCAACCTTTCAGCACAGAAACTTAAGAGAAAACAATATCAGCTAAAGCCAAAGGCTGTGTTAAAATACACTAGCTTAATAACAGTAGAATGATATCAGTAGAATAAACACACACACACTAATACACACAGCTGGACTTACATGACGCCCTGCAGCACTTTCTGTGGGTCGGGGTCAAACAGTCGGTCAACATAATGGCGACTAGTGGCAGTGACTTCCTACATGGGCACACACATATGAGAAACATTAGTGACACAATGTATTAATACATTTTTCAAGCTCGGGCTGTCTTGCAGGAAAGTTAATCCGATTGAATTTTGCTCTCAGAGAAACATACAGATTGCTTTTTAATGTACTTTACAGCCTTTCATCAAGATGAATTCAACAACAAATTGAAGTTGAAAAGCTAAGAGAACGCACCTGTTGCACTATACGTCTTAATAATCTAGAACAATAGCTAGCATTATAAGAACATAATAGCAATTAAACCATTTTAAGTATTTAATTTTAAATCAATTAACCAAGAATAAAAGCCGTAATAAACCCACATACACTAGTGACACATACAGCAGCATGATTCATGGCAGGGCCCTTTAAAAGGTTGTTATACAGGGCACCCAGTGAGTACATGGGACACCAGAAAACGGTGTTTATATGATTGACAGCTTTAACCAGAATGTTCCACATGAAACCAGTGAAGCAAACCTCACCAAGCCAACAACACACTGCTGCTGCTGCATTATGCTTGTGGTGACTGCACACTGATGACAAGGTGTTCAGCACAATATATACAGACATATAACTGTCTAACTGACTATTCTCGAATTCACTAAATATTTGGACTGACAAATGGGATTTTTTGTCTTCTTTTACTTTTAATGTAGATAGATGCGATCCTGCATAAACACGAATAGAGTAAGTTGTTTGTAAAATATTTATATATTGGCATTTTTATGAGTGCATGATATAAGAGGTTCCATCTATGTTTAATGTTCTATCAACTCTTTCAAATTGTAAAATTAAAATATAAAATGCAGCTATAATGCAGTAAAATATCTTATTTAGGCCTAATGTCAATCCAAATTAATTAAATTAATTAGACAGTTACATTTCAAAGTAAACGTTTGCAAAGAGTTACAGGCATTCCTGTGTTTATTCCTTATGTCTGATCAATATAATTATATTCAACATATTGTTATTAAACAAGTGTAGTATCCTGCCAGTGAGTTGCTGCATGGGGGCGTTTCAGTGCAATAGCATGCTCGTTTAGGCTTATTTTTACGTTCAATTCAGCCAAATTACACTTGACAGTCAGTGGCACCAGCAAGACTAATTTGCAATACCATAATATTTATTAATTGCAAGAATGTGTGTGCTGGCAGAGCTAATTTTACGCAGCAGAAAACTCCTCAAAAAGTAGACAATCAGTGAGTTTCGTTAGCTTTGCTAGCTTAACCATATGCTAGTGGTTAACCACGATACTTGGTGCACACACCGACAGCTGGCTTAAAGGTGTTACGTTTGCTGTTGTAATCAGCGAGCTGCAATTAATGCGGGCCAATAAAACTATCTGGTTGGAATAAAACAAGCCAAGTCTCCCAACGGACGTGTTTGGGAGTGATAGCACTCTCACTTTTAGCGAAGCTAAGCTATCTAGCTTAGCATAGCTCCAAGCGACACTGACAGGTAGCTTCGTTTGTTCGATTTGTGTTCCCGTCACACGCCGACGGGGCGACCGGACACGTCAGTTGCGTCGTCAGACAGACCCCGCTCCGCGCGGGCGAGGCGAGGGTGACTAAAACTCACGTTCCCACCAACGCAACGTAAAGTGGACCGGCCGTGTTGAAAAGCCCTGAAATTAGCTTGCAGGCTAACAGAAGACATAAACCCCTCACAGTTTGACAGCTCGGAGCTTCTTCACAACGATCGAATGAATCGAGCCTCGCACTTTTGGAGTTCGCATTATCATGGGTTCAATCAACGCCATTTGAAAGTACGAGAGGGACACTCACAGACAGCACACTGATGCGGAGAGGGGCCTCCAACAAGCACGCCATCTCTCTTCCCCCCCCTGATCGAGCGCCCCAATCGGCGCAGCACTTTGCAGACACTCCGCCCCCCCCAGAGCAGCTGCGAGCGGCTTTTTAAAAAAGAAAAGAAAAAGGGTAACTACAGTTAGAATCACGCCCTCTCCTCGCTGGAGTTAAAATAAAATAAGGGCTCAGTTGCAAACACTCGCAGCCGATATGCAACAAAAAACAACAACAACGCTGCTAACTTGGCGAGCTGTCTGTCAGACACTGGATTTGTCAATGAGGTAAATTGTGTTTAGAAATGTGACGTAGAGAGAAATCGCATTGAGTTAGATTCGATTAAATAACGTCACCCATTTGAAACATGTAATACAACATAAATAATAACCACAGACTGTATAACATATTTAATTTTAACTACATGGATACTAAACATTAAGTGTATATCGAAAAAGGCGTTCCACTTTTTCTGTGTTGAATCTGCGGCCATATTTTGAAAGTAGTTTTTCCTTAAACTGGTGACGTTTTGCGCATGCGCGTAAATGGTAGCCGAAAGGTGGGAAAATTCATTTTGTGGCGTCGCCTGCGTCCCCTTGACATAAACATGATTTTCAGTAAAAGTGTGTGATTTTACGGCCTATAAAACGCGACGAGAATACTCTTCAGTTATTCAAACGGCGCCGTAAGTAGCCTACGCTGTTTGTTTTCTAGGGTTTTGTTTTAGTTTGTATGCGCACGGTTGGATTAAATACGTAGCCTCGCTAGCATGTTATGGACACGCGTGTGGGGCCGAATGGAAGTTGCAGCAGTCACTTTAAGTCATATAAAACGATACAAATGTGCACGTTTCCTAATTTTGTCCTCATGTCGGGTGCATCACTGAATATTAAATTTTTATAAAAGTGGTCACGTGCAGTTGTGCTGTTCCTCCAGTTTACATGTTCCCCTCCCACAAGGATGAGACACGACACCGTGTGTTGTTATTAATACCCTTGTTTAAAAGGAATGTCCACCAATTTTAACATCATTAGTATTCACAGAAAACTCAACACAGTCTGGTACATTGTCTGACAATACTGTTATGAAGCGAGAGCCACCTTTTCTGGCAGTCTTGCGAGTAATTCAAGTTCCTTGACTCCCTTAAAATCCTGATGATCGATGTCCTATCACGCTTTTTTTAATAAATAAATTGCATCAATGTTTTGTTTATGTTCCCGCAGTTCCAAGGAGCACGCCCTCGACATCCCTGTGTGTGGAAGCTGACGGCCCCTCGGTTGGCACAGAATTGAAGCCAACCCCTCATGATTTATATTTTTTAATCTGGGAATTAGCAGTTTACCTTTCTGTGCAGCATGAAGATCGCGGTAGAGGGCTGTTGCCATGGAGAGCTGGACAAAATCTACGAGACAATCGGCTACCTGGAGAAAAAGGAATCGATCAAAGTGGACCTGCTGCTTTGCTGTGGAGACTTCCAAGCGGTTCGAAATGAAGGAGACATGAACTGTATGGCTGTACCACTCAAATACAGAATGATGCAGACCTTCTACAAGTCAGTTCTTTGTTGTTGTTATGTCTCTAAAAAAAATGAAGTTAAAATAGAGTTGAAAAACATGAGGGAGAGCATTTCATACTTTATATTACCGTCTTTGATGCAGATACTATTCTGGAGAGAAGAAGGCTCCCGTCCTGACCGTCTTCATTGGAGGGAACCATGAGGCTTCCAACCACCTGCAGGAGCTGCCGTATGGCGGCTGGGTGGCACCCAACATTTATTATCTAGGTAGGGACCCGCAAGACGGTACACGTGATTGTTTTACCCGCCTGTCTTCTGTTACTTCCCAGATATGACTGGGCCATGTTTCCTCAGGTTATGCTGGTGTTGTTCGCTACAAAGGGATAAGAATCGGTGGCGTATCTGGAATCTTTAAATCACATGACTACAGAAGGGGTGAGAATTTATAGATTGTTTTCCTGTCTAAAGTTATACAGACTCTGCAGTGTGTTTATGAGAAATGTCTGCACTTTAAGGTCACCATGAATTCCCTCCATACGATCGCAGTACACTTCGAAGTGTATACCACGTCCGAAATATTGAGGTGTTCAAACTGAAACAGGTAAATGTGGATTCAACTTGTTCTCTTGCATGTGTTACAAAAAGATTCTGCGTTTATTTACCTAAATGACGCCTCTTCGTAAATCTTTATTTACACAAAGATCCAGATGCCCATAGACATCTTCATGAGCCACGACTGGCCTCGTGGAATCTACCACCATGGATGTACAGCAGAACTGTTGAGGAAGAAGAAGTTTCTGCGTCAGGAAGTGGAGTCCAACTCTCTGGGAAGTCCTGCAGCTGAGGAGCTCCTCGCTCACCTCCAGCCCAAATACTGGTTCTCTGCGCATCTTCACGTGAAATTCGCTGCCGTTAAGCAGCATCCGGTGAGTGTGACAGCCTTTTGCAACCAGCCGAACTGCCGCTATGGTCAGTATTAGCCGCTGATGCATTTGTGATGGTGACTTTAATAATTCTAGGTACCTCTGTATTACGCAAACTCAGTGAATACTCTTGTCTTTAGCCGAAACCTAATGCTACCCCACGTGTGACCAAGTTCCTGTCCCTGGATAAATGTCTGCCCCACAGGGACTTCTTACAGGTGAGTGTTGTGTTGTTAAATATACAAAGTTCACCTTCTAGATGAAAGTGTTGAGATGTTTTTTTTTTTTTATATGATGATTGTACGTTTGTGTTGCAGATTGTGGATGTTGCAGAGAGACCAGGTTCCTCTGAGGGTCTTGAGTATGATCCAGAGTGGCTTGCTATTCTAAAGGCCACCAACAGTCTCCAAAGCACGGACCCTCACCCCTGGAACCCCCCCGAGAACAATGGCCTGCACGAACGGTACACGGACATTTAGACATGAATTTACAGTCCGAGCAAATGCAGTCACTTTCAACACGGCCATCCAAGTGAAAAGGACCGGAGAGTGCTTCATGCATCACTCGTGGAAACTATTTGGTCATTTTCAAGCAGCAACATAGCTGTGACAAAAGCATTTATCACCTAGAATGGGCACTGGGTAGAGCGCATACCTTCGCATATCACAAGATTGGGCATTGAATTATGAACATGTTGGCATTAGTTGCATGTCAATTGGATAAAAATTGACCGCGCTATGGTAAAAAGAAGATTTTGATCTTTCCATGACTTTGACCCGATTGATCCCGAAATCTAATCAAATGGTCCCCGGATAATAACCAATCATCCCACCAAATTTCATGCGATTCGGTTTAAAACCTTTTTTGTTATGCACGCATACAAATAAATAAATACACGGCGATCAAAACATAAACTTCCGCATTTTCAATGCGAAGGTAATGACCACCTGTTGGTACACAAAGCAATGAACAAAAACACCATTGAGCAATATAAACTAAAATGCAAAGAAAATGTTTTTGGTTTTGTTTTTTCTGATTACATTTTTATTTTTAGGTTCAGCTCTAAAGTAAAATCTATATTTTTAGCTCCAAATAGCAGCTATATATTTGTATCTGTCAGACAGTGTTTGTCGCAACTATTGGGAATTTTTCGCTCGTCTCTTTTTCATATTTAGTCTATTTTATAAGACAAGCTTGATACGGATAGTTCTCTTGATTGCGTGCTAAAAAACTGTTTTGATCCATTTGCGTCTCTTGAACACTCTCGCAGCTCACGTAAACACAAAGTCACACGCTGTCGTCTTTCCCCACCAGGTGGGACTTCAGACCTTCAGAAGCAGCGATGATGCAGGTGGCGAAGGAGTTCAGCGGCGAACTCGCCATTCCGGACAACTTCAGCCAGACGGTGCAACCCTACGACCCCAAAGGGCCCAAGCAGCACGCCTCCCTCAGCTGGAACACCAACCCTCAGACGACCGAGCTCTGTGCCACGTTGGGGCTCACCGACCTCTACGCCCACGCTCTGCAGGGAGGTGGCAACTTGAGCAGAATTCAGGCCGGCGCGGCAGGGGACGACGCCGACGACGATTGTGGCGAAAGTGCAGACGAACGCGGCGAGTACCCGACCGACACGTCAGGATTTTCGAGGTCGTATAATCCCGATGAGATCACCATAGAGGACGAGTGGGAGGAAGAGGAAGGAACGGAGGAGGTTGAGGGAAGCTGTGACCTAAAATCATCAGTAAGGGGAGAGAATCCCCCTGATGGACCTGCGGGTGAAGTCCAAACCCCCGGCCGAATGGTTCTGCCCGCGCCCAAATCGGACACCTCGGATCCGTCCCCACTGATGAACCTGCCACCTCCATCCCACTCGACCCCAGCAGTGGCGGCTCGCTCTGGAGCAGAAAGGGAAGAACCCTGCAAGGACAAAGATGATGTCGCCGATGATGATGATGATGATGATGCGTCGGCATTAGCTACCCTAAAACGTACCAGCGACGAAGCCGAGGCTCCTGGCAGTAAAGGTACAACTCCCAGAATCAAACGCCGAAACCAGGTCATCTATACAACAGTGGAGGGTGACGACGAGTGAGGATGGGAGGTCAGGGGTCAGATCGGGACAAAAAGTGAGGACTGCTTTCGTACCATTTTTAACGTGTACAATACTCTGTTTTATTGATTTTTAAAACTTTTTTTATGAATCTACTTCCTGCCTTGTGATACTTCTGAGGGGACAAGCGATGTATGGCTTCATGAAAACCAACTAAAAGCAGACGCATAGATTGTTAGAATATCTTTGTTTGTATAATTTTTAAGAGTAAAAAAGCTGAGAAATTAAAATATTTGGTTTTTAAATGAAGGAGTGACGTCATTGTGCAGCCACTCCCAAGTCCCAAAGGGGAACTTATCATGTGTGTCTTGTTTCACTTCATCAGAAGCACGAGGCGAGTGAAAGAAAAGCGACCAGCACTCTTAAGCGCCATTCACAGCTTTATTGAACACTGTATTTGGACATTATTCGGGAATAGCATTGGAACTTAAATGAGACCTTTAATCATGTTCAGGATCAATACGCCTGGTTGTGAATCGGAAAACACAAAGATTCTCCATGACGCCAACATTTGTTTAAATCCAACAGATTTATTTAGGCCTATTTAAATGATCTATTCCAGGTTCACAGGTGTATTCTGCGAAAATCAACACTTTCATTAGAATTTAGACAACATAGTGTATTCAACAAGCTCTCTTTACATCCATACAAAGAGCGGATACGGTATCGCCCACAGGGTGCCACGCTATTGGTTTAGAGGACAAGCCAACGTCAGAGAAATTAGATTCCTGTATTTTGCACTACGAAGCACACCAGACATGATTCACAGAAAATAAGAAACCCGGGAATAGGCACTTTGATTTGTCGTGTGTGAGATTATCAATTAACTCCATTATCGTCAGCAACCAGAGCACAGCGCTCTGTTTGAACAGCAAGTTAAATGAATAAGTAAAACCATTTCACCAACAACTTAGGGTCAGGACTAAAGGACAGATGAGGGAAACATGGTCACATGTTCTCCTCCAGGTTTATTAGGAATCTCATTCCTATCCCAATATGTCCTTTAATCTGGACATCCCCATTTCCTGCTTCTACGTTTAGCTCCATCACTCAATGTAAAAACCAAAAAGTGAGATTCATCTTTTTATTGAATGGAGATTTAGTACGTCTTGTTTTTAATTCATTACTACTTTGTGTTTGAGGGATAAGTTCTCTGCTACAGATGGAATTAGTGAACAGTTTTCTGCTCATACATAATATTAAATTCACACACACACACACACTTCAGATCAAGTCCGTATTGGTGCTTCACATTTCCCCCGTATGAGCACTGAAACATTAAAACCCTTAATATTTTTGGGAACACGGCACTCCAGCAACCTTTCGTTAAACAAGCAAGTCGGATCAACGAGAGACGCGAGTGGGAGGAGTCAACCCAACGGGACAATAAATACGTACAAATGGAGTTATGCTCGGCAAACCGTGCCGTGGATCTCACGGAACGTCGGGGGAGGCGATTACAAATGGGGTCATTCCAGGGGTGCATGATGAGGCATTATTCACAGCGGGGTTTGATTGATTCGGGCGTTGGAGGATTCGAGCTCTAACGAAAGTAGAAGAAGAAAGCAGTCACAACCTCAAAATGTGACTTTTCTTGTTTGTTGTCTGGGCCCCTCCTTTTCTTTCCTCTCCTTTCTAGGCCGTTTGCCACACAATCAGATTGTGACTGAAATGACGCAAGGCAGGATGAACACGAAAGAAACTTCACGACTGCGTGCTGAATACTACAACGGGCTCGCCACTGTCTTCCGCATTCTATTTCTTCCTCTTTGTACTTTTCCCCAAACGCACTCCTCGGACGCGGAACAATTTTGTGTCTTCCTCCGACCCCGTTTGCTCTTCCTTTCCTTTTATTCTCTCCTTTGAACTTCTGTCTGCTCTGACAGGAGGATGAATGGAGGGTAAGGGGTTGTGAGTGGACACTGTGTTTGACAGCATCGGGGCCCCACCCCTCTAAATTGGCCGAAGGAGACGGGATGGTTAAAGGGCTGGAGTTGGTGGTGCAGATGGTGGAATACTGGTGGAGGTCTAGTTCCCACCACAGCAGGCTCGGGTGGAGTGGGCGTCGGGGTCCTGGAGGTTGACCCCCCGGTGTCGCGCTGCATGTGTCGGGTTCTGGGTGTCTGTTTTTGGCATCTTTTTGGCTGCAAAGACAAATTAATATTTTGACAATAAAAAAAATATACTTTGTAACTATAGAGAGCTCAGAAAGAGAAAATATCCACCTAGATTATGAAAAACTAAAAGGATTAATTACATTTTGAATTCCTGTATCCACATCTGGTTTCAGATCCACACCCAAAAAAGTGAAAGTTTCTCATACATTCAATATTTAAAAAATTGTCTGTTTAGCTCCATTAAAAACATCCAGAATTTCCATCTGAACCAACATTAAATGTGTGTTAATGGAATATATGTGCTTGATTTTTCATCTCCCGATATCTGGTGATCCTTTCAAGGATTCTTGGCTCCTGATCAGCATCAACATGTTATCTCTTGTTCATTCTCCTTTCACTCCTAATGACTTAAGTTTCATTCTCTTCCAAAATAAAAGTTGTGTTTTTATCCCTATGTGAATGAAAGCAGACTCACCGATGGCCAGGAAGAGCTCGTTGACGTTCATGGCCGTCTTAGCAGAGGTCTCCATGAAGAGCAAGCCGGTGTCTTCAGCATACGTCTGGGCGTCCTTTTTCATACAACGCAAACAAATACATCAGCAGTAATAAAAAAATAGTGTCTATCTACAAGTGTGTATGTAAATATCTCTGAGCTGTGATGTAAAGCTTCTGCAACAAATAACCTTTATGTTTCGGTGGATGCTGACTCATCAGGACTTCAGCCCCAGTATTTGAATGCAGCCAAATAGGTACAATAAAAACTATTTGATTCACAGATCCTTGTGCCCTACTATCTAATCTTTTTGTAGCTGAGTACACAAGCATGAGGAAGTGCAACTTCATTAAATAGCATTGGCGCTGTCCTCTAACATCACAAACTACGCAGCCTGACACATGACCCGTGCGACTTAAAGCACCCATCATGCCAATAATATTTACGAATACCATCCATTACCTGTCGTAACTACCAGTCACTAGTTAGGTTACAGCCCACAATCTGGTTGCCTACCTCGTACTCCACAAGTCTCCTCTCCGCCAGGTCGGCCTTGTTCCCGGCCAGAGCAATAACGATGTTCGGACTGGCCTGCCTCTGCAGCTCCTTCACCCAGGCCTTGGCTCTCTCAAAGGTGTCCTGCACAAACACGGCGCCACGGTCAGCTTAACCACCAACGCACACACGTGCAAATACCATGGCAACAATGGCAGAGGTCACAGAGGTCACAGAGGCATGGAGAATACATCAACATCAGCATGTTTCTCAAGTTAGGGGGCAGACTCTCCTCAAGTTGATGCTGGGTACACACAGCTACGTGTTCATATCAGATTGTCCGTTTTGATATCATATCGTGATGTAAGTTATTGCTGTAAAGGCTGTTTCAGTTCATTCAAATCCCTTCTCCATGCGTTTGTTTTGGCTGCTTTAAAACACGCTATAAAAGTCTGACAAACACAAACAGTTTTTACCCTGAACAGTGTTTAGCCTCCATGTTGTCAATATCGCCCAGATCTACAGACAGGTAGTGATTGGAATCTGTTCGCACTATACTCCCCACTGACATCAGGACAGCAGAAAGTCTCTACATCTTCCGCCTGAGACTGAAAACACATCTTTTCCGACTACATCTGGATTAAAACACAGATTTGCACTTCAGTGGCACTTAAATAGCACTTATTATGGTACTTTTGTAGTTCGAGGAAATGTTACTTCCTTTATTCTTGTTGTTCTTAGTTCATACTCTAGGTTGAAATGCACTTATTGTAAGTCGCTTTGGATAAAAGCGTCTGCTAAATGACATGTGATGTAATGTAATATACCGGCTTGGTGATGTCAAAGACGACAATGGCGGCCTGAGCGCCGCGGTAGTACATGGGAGCCAGGCTGTGGTATCGCTCCTGTCCTGCGGTGTCCCAGATCTCAAACTTTACTGTGGTGTCATCGAGACACACCGACTGAGCCAGGAACGCGGCTGGAAATGAAAGATGTGAGGGGGGAATGACAGGTTAACATGCGTTTCTTTAAATCACCCGATGCGCGTTGCAAACCAACGCACATTCCACACTCACCTCCAATGGTCGTCTCCTGGAACTCGTCGAACTGGCCTTTGACGAAGCGCAGCACCAGGCTGGACTTGCCCACGGCCATGTCGCCCAGCAGCACCAACTTGAACTGGCAGATCTTGGTCTGCGGTAGTGTGCCATTGGAGCGGCCTCCACTCCCTCTGGAGCTCATACTGAACCCGTGGAGGAGTCGGTGGCAGGGGGAGGGGGGCGGGTGGGGGGCTGGGCCTCCTCCCTGGGGTGGAGATGGGGTGCTTCTGGGATGTTTCAGTCACTTGCGCTGCCTTTTCTCCCCCGAGCGTCGTCAAATCTGGCTGAGGATGTCTTCTCTGTATAAATTAAGCATTGGACATTTTGTTTTGGTGCAAGATTACATCATGGCTTTGCTCATACACACTTTTATTTTCTTCCTCCGTGCAACTTCAACATCACACCAAGAAAGTCCAAATATTAGAGTTTCGTGAGCTGCAGATCTAAAATTAATTCAAGGAATAGCAGGTTTGCAATCCAACTGCATATTTATTTATTTTACATTTAAAAGCCTTGAATAGTCTTCCGTGTCCACATCCCACCAAAATAACAAAATAAACATTAGGATTAGTGTTTTGCTTTGTGTTGGCAGCCAGATGTTTGCAGCTGCATTGCTTTGACATTTAACAGCCCTGAACGTCTCCTCTGTGCTCACCGATTCACAGTTGTGTTTGAAAACATGTCCCGTTACTAGCAGTGTCCCTTTATCACGCAGAGAAACTTGGGATGCTGCGCCTCAAATTGCTGTCCCCCATAGACACCGATGCTGAAACGTCCATCACTGCAGCAAACTGATCGATTGACACATGTATTACTCAGACCTCGACGTCTCATGACACCGCGTCTGGCATTGCTGCAGATGTCACCGCGAGACGTTCAAGATACTCCCTCCAGTAAACGTTATCACATCACCAGACCCCCGTTATCATGTTGCGTTATGTGCTAGCGGGACACAAATTAATGTATATCTCGACGCCCGATTAAGCAGGAAAATGCCAGCAGTCGGTCTAAATGTCGTAAAGCTGTAGAGAGAGAAATGTACGAGTATTCACCTTATAAACCGTCGTTTCAGCAACGCAGGTGTCTCAAGCTTGACTGTTGACAATTTGGCTATCAGCTGGTAGAACGAAAACGTTAACACTTCCTGTAAATTGGCGCATGCGCACTGAGTGCCGCATTGTCAAACCAGAACGCAACGGTCCATTCAGTGACTTCACATTTTTACATTCTTCAGTTTCCACCAAACTAACTAATGTGGACTCACTTTTATCTTTTGTTTTTAGCAGCCGAAAACAAGATATGTTAAATGGACAACAACAGGTGTAATGGAGGTCCTGTCACGTGTCTTACCACCGCACTCGCGCGAAGTTGACCTTAATGTGTGAATAATATGAGTGGGCTTTTGAACGGCGTTCATTGACCGCAGGAGTTTTCGTAATGTGGCCTCCAGGCCGCAGGGGGCGCTAGAGCGCAGATACGAAGGCACTCGTCAGTCTTTTACACACGAAGGATGTTTGAATTATTTCGATATGTGGATTTGTCTTATTACTAAAAAAACTTTCATATTTATATAACTAATACACAGTTTGATGTTTGTTGGAGTTTACCTTAGATAGCTGATATTATGCCAATGTCTAACAGAAAGAAGCAGGGAAAGGACACCGCGGTAAGTCTAAGTTATCCATTCATTAATGCTATGAGTGCAAAACATGATATAAGTATGAAACACTTGAGGCACATACATGCAATTTACATTACATGCCACTGTATGCCTCTACTCTTCTGCAATTCAGATGGGGCGACTGTGCTTCTCAATCTTCTCCATCTTATTGACAGCTTAAATTGGCTTACATTATAAAATATGTAGGATTGCTTTAAATTAAACTACCAAACAGTGTTTACAATGCTTGAAAGAGATGCTTGATCTAGCCCGACTGCATCCAAACAATGCTACTTATGCAGTGTACATTAATACACTAGTAATCCAATGATTTGCAACAATTCAGTCGCAATATATTCTTAATTATATATATTTATATACATATTCCACCTACCTCATGTACACAACGTATCCTGTGACAATATTTCCATATATATTCATCCTTTCACTCTGCATCATTGCACTTTTATCACCATTGTATTGTCATTGTTGTATTTTATGTTTATATATATTATTTAGTTATACTTGTATGTGTGTGTGTGTGTGTGTGTGTGTGTGTGTGTGTGTGTGTGTGTGTGTGTGTGTGTGTGTGTGTGTGTGTGTGTGTGTGTGTGTGTGTGTGTGTGTACATACAGGACTGTCTCAGAAAATTAGAATATTGTGATAAAGTTCTTTATTTTCTGTAATGCAATTAAAAAAACAAAAATGTCATGCATTCTGGATTCATTACAAATCAACTGAAATATTGCAAGCCTTTTATTCTTTTAATATTGCTGATTGTTTTTTACAGCTTAAGAAAACTCTAAAATCCTATCTCATAAAATTTTAATATTTCCTCAGACCAAGTAAAAAAAAAGATTTATAACAGCTGAGTGTTTGTCAAGGCTCAGGAAACCCTTGCAGGTGTTTCGAGTTAATTAGACAATTCAAGTGATTTGTTTAATACCCTACTAGTATACTTTTTCATGATATTCTAATATTTAGAGATAGGATATTTGAGTTTTCTTAAGCTGTAAGCCATAATCAGCAATATTAAAAGAATAAAAGGCTTGCAATATTTCAGTTGATTTGTAATGAATCCAGAATGCATGACATTTTTGTTTTTTGAATTGCATTACAGAAAATAAAGAACTTCATCACAATATTCTAATTTTCTGAGACAGTCCTGTAGTATTTTAAATGTTTATGCTAACCTTTGCTTTTTATTTATTTGTCTATTTGTGTGGATTTATGTTGAGCAGGGTCAGATACCTTGTATGTAAAAACAATACATGGCCAATAAAGCATATTCTGATGAGAGTATAACACACATTTTTCTGCTTCAACTGATACTTTACCAACTACATCTTGCCGACAATACCCACGTTCTTTTAATAATTTCAGTGAAGGACTTTTACTTTGTGATTGTTGCTACTTTTACTCAAGCATCTGAATAATTCCTCCATCACTGGCTAAACAAGTGAATAATTCTGGTCACATGCTCATGCATTTACAGTTCTGATAGCTCTGTGTTCTTTTGTGTTTATTTTTGCTCTGGTTTGATCCAGGTTCAGGTGAGCAAGGTGTCCGCTTCAGCGCGGGGCTACTTCTAGGACGTCTTCCTCCAACACTCAGTGTGCAAAGCGGCCAGCAGAGCCCTGCTCATCAACAGGTCAGCAGGGTCACACATCTCTTTGCACATGTACTGTGGTCGGCCTTGGTGGACAGTGGTGGCGTGATAAATGGACACCATGTATGCACTGACGAAGAAGCACCGCCTACAGGCGTCGTACTGTGAATCCTGATCCATGAGACGAGTAGCAAGTCAAAATACTTTTTATTTATCTGTTATAAAATATAATAATATTATATATGTATGTATATATATATATATATGTGTGTGTGTATATATATATGATAGATAGATCTATCTATATATAGATATATACACACATATATATATATATATATATGTATATATAAAGAGTCGTGATGCTCGATAACGTGTGATTGTTTTATTCAGTCAAACTTTGGAGGATTTCACTGATTAGTGAATGTAGAAAGCGTTAAACACTATTTTCAGAAACAGTGACAATGAAAATATTAAACCACGTTTATGCCAAAAAAGTAGCCGGACAGTGCAGGGAATCGAACCCCATCCCAGTAAACCAGGAGTACCATTACCATTGCCTTTGTTCTTTTGGAGGCTTGTGGGTTATTTAAATTTCTAGTTAACTAGGATAAAATTAAAATAAATAAGTAAAATAAATAAATGAATATATTAAATGAAATAAATAAATAAAATAATTTTAAAAAGTAAAGTAAATAAATGAATATAATAAATTAATTAGATAAGTAAAATAAATATAATAAATTAAATAAATGAATTAAATTAAATAAATAGGCGAAAGCCCGGCCACCAGATGCTCGCCGACGAGCTCCCCTCCTGGGTCTGGCTCCGGGAGGGTGCCCCGGTTTTCGAGGTAGCTGAAGACCGTGTGCTGCTATTCATCAGGGTTTTTGAACCGCTCTTAGTCTGGACTCTCACCCGAGACCTGTTTGCCTTGGGAGACCCCCGGACAACATAGCTCCCGGGATCACTGAGCCTCTCAAACTCCTCCACCACGTTAAGGTGGCGATTCACGGAGGAGATATAAATATAATAAATTAAATGAATTAATTAAATAAATAGATCTTCTCGGTTTTCTGTTGATAAAAGTTGAGAGTCTCCTGGTCGTTGGTGTTCTTCAAGGCAGATCTCAGTTTCTCATTCTCAACAGTGAGCCGATTACCGACACTTCAGGGTATCGAACCCCATCCCAGTAAACCAGGAGTACCATTACCAGTGCCATTTTCCTCTCCCCCTCCCCCATCCCTCCTTCATGACTTTGTATCTGTATTTTTCCAAACGACTGAATGTTCTGTATACACCGTTCTGTACACCCTAACTTCTTGGAAGTGGTATTATTCTTCATTCCTGTGTTTGCAAAATCAATACAAAATCATAAAGTAAATAAAACAAAATAAAACAAAAGAAATAAAAGTTTGAATCCTCTCAGAATCCTCGGCCTTGAGGTCGAGCGGCCTTGGGGTCGAGCGGCCTTCGTTTCACCGTCTCATTCAGAGCTGTTATGTCTCCAGCTGGTCTTTGTTGTTGACCTGTCCGTGTGGAGCTCCGTTTGGACGGAAGTCTTTTCTTTAGTCACAGACGATTATTTTCCAATCGCTCGAGATTCAAAGTGTTCTCAAACTTGATCTTGTTGTTAGCCACCATCTCGGTCGTAGTTCTGACCGAGACCTTTAGCCCCGCAAAGGGCTTTCTCCAGTGGCTCAGTTCTCCGTGCGTGGGTCTTCTGAGCGTCTTCACTGGTTGTAACGTTCCTATGATGGATGATGCAGGGTTTCACGAAAAGCTGCATTTCTCGGATTAAATGTTTTCTTGATCAACGGAATGCTCCGTGTTATAAAACGAATCTTGGTGTTTTCCACCTTTTCCTGCGGATCGATCTTCAGGGTTTCATCAAATTTGATCTCGTTGTTATCCATAATCTCGGTCAGTTCCCTGACCAAGCCTGTTGCCCCGCAAAGGGCTTGTTGAGTGGCTGAGTTGTCCACGTCCACGCATGGATCAATTCAGCCCACTCTTTGATGGTAACAACCTTCTGGTTGATTATGCAGGGATTCTGCTCAAATGATTTGGGCAGCTGCATACCTCCAGTATGACTTTTCTTGATCAACGGAAGCCTCCGTATTTATCAATTCGATCTTGATGTTTCTCCCTCGATCTTCAGGGCTTTATAAATCTTGATCTTATCCATCATCTCGGTCGTAGCTCTGACCGAGACCTTTAGCCCCGCAAAGGGCTTTCTCCAGTGGCTCAGTTCTCCGTGCGTGGGTCTTCTGAGCGTCGTCACTGGTGGTAACGTTCTCTTGATGGATGATGCAGGGTTTCTACGCGAAAGGCTGCATTTCTCCAATGACTGTTGTTTGTTGATACATGTCTTCTGTAGCTAACAAGTTGATCTTGTCTGAGTGCACTTTGTTTCTCTGTGCGCTTTGGTTCTCTGTGCGTCTGTGTGTTGTGCCGAAATACTTAATAATGCTCTAAGAAACTGAAATTGTTGTCTCCTATATATTGGCATCCGTGACAACACTGATTAAAGCCCCCACCCATCCCTCCTTCATGACTTTGTATCTGTATTTTTCCAAACGCCTGAATGTTCTGTATACACCGTTCTGTATACCCCAACTTCTTGGAAGTGGTATTCTTCATTCCTGTGTTTGCAAAAATCAATACAAAATCATAAAGTAAATAAAAAAATTAAAAAACAAAACAAAACAAAAAGAAATAAAAGTTTGAATCCTCTCAGCGCCTTAAGCTGCGTTTACTCCTGAGAGTTTTAGCGGCTTATCTCCATGGCTTTACCGAGTATGACTTTAAACACCGTAAAGTCTTTTCTTTGACATCGGTACTAAATTCTCAACGATCCCATCTCACATTAACTCTGAATCCTCTCAGCGCCGTATGCTGCGTTTACTTGCCTGAGTTTACCGCTTGAGCTTTTATGGCTTTTCGCGGGTTCACGTGACTCGCCACACACCCACACAACCTGCCATCGGCAGGCGACGCTCCTGGCCTTCACGACACCGTTAGCTAGACACCTCGTACTTTTGAAGTGGAAACACGTTCTCCCGCCGACACATAACAGTTGGTTTCAAGAGATCCTAAATCATATAAAACTTTTAAAGATCCGATTTGGACCACCGTTTCCAGCGCCACTTTTTCATAAAGCTGATCGGCTTTCCCAACTCTGCTTCTTCATCTGCAGCTGATTCTCCATCGTCTCTGCCGCTGTCTTCCTCGTTACCGCCGAGAGAGACACCTCGCGAGCGTCGAAAAGGAAATGTAACCATGCACACGACCTGCTAGCCGATCGATCTCTTCTCTCCTTCTTCGCTGCCTCTATCTCTGACGCCAAAAGATCATTCTACAAAAACCTAAATTCAATCTTCTTTCTCTAACCCATTAAATTCCTCTCTATCTTTTCCAACCTCCTTGACCTCCCCTGTCCCCCTCCTTCCACACTTCTAGCGACCACATTGTCATCTCCTTTACAAACAAGATGGACGACATAAGCTCCTCCTTCACTAATCCATCTTCTCTCACTACACTTCCATCAACTTCTTCTTCATCTCCCTCTTTCCTCTTTCAGCTCCCTGTCTCCTGATCAGGTTCTTACCTTAGTAACCTACGGCGCCCCGACCACCTGACCTCTTGACCCCATCCCATCTCACATTCTCCAGGCTGTTGCTTCTGACCTTCTAACCGTTCTCACCCATCTTATCAACAGCTCCTTCTCAACCGGCCATTTTCCTAACCCTCTGAAGGAGGCGAGAGTAAACCGTCTCCTGAAGGGAACCACCCTTAACCCGTCTGAAGTCAACGACTACAGACCTTCTCTCTTCTTCCCTTTCTCTCCAGAACTCTAGAGCGATCCATCTTCAACCAAGTGTCCTCCTCTCTCCACAGAGAGACTCCAGCAGAATCTTCAGGACCAGTAAAGGAGCGGCGGACCAGCGAGAGCTTCTTCAGTCCCAGCTTGAAGAAGCTCCAGAACCAGATCTCCAACAGGCCTCCGAGGAGCAAGTGGGACCAACACTTGATCCCACGATGCAAAGGTAACAAAACCGAAAGAGACTTCCTAGGCAGCTCACACACTCACTGTGCACACACTGAGCTGTGTGTGAGTGTGCGAGCGAGTGTGCGAGCGAGTGTGCGAGTGTGTGAGTGTGCGAGCGAGTGTGCGAGTGTACGAGCGAGTGAGTGAGCGAGTGAGCGAGTGTGCGAGTGAGTGAGCGAGTGTGCGAGCGAGGGTGCGAGTGAGCGAGTGTACGAATGAGTGAGCGAGCGAGTGTGTGTACGAGCGAGTGTGTGAGCGAGTGTGCGAGTGTGCGAGCGAGTGTGCGAGTGAGCGAGTGTGCGAGTGCGAGCGAGTGTGCGAGTGTGCGAGTGTGCGAGCGAGTGTGCAAGTGTACGAGTGAGCGAGCGAGTGTGCGAGTGTGCGAGTGTGCGAGTGTGCGAGCGAGTGTGCGAGTGTACGAGTGAGTGTGCGAGCGAGTGTACGAATGAGTGAGTGTGCGAGTGAGTGAGTGAGTGAGTGAGCGAGTGTGTGAGTGAGCGAGTGTGCGAGTGTGTGAGTGAGTGTGCGAGCGAGTGAGTGTGCGAGTGTGCGAGTGAGCGTCTAGGAAGTCTCTTTAGGTTTTGTTACCTTTGCATCATGGGATCAAGTGTTGGTCCCACTTGCTCCTCGGAGGCCTGTTGGAGATCTGGTTCTGGAGCTTCTTCAAGCTGGGACTGAAGAAGCTCTCGCTGGTCCGCCGCTCCTTTACTGGTCCTGAAGATTCTGCTGGAGTCTCTCTGTGGAGAGAGGAGGACACTTGGTTGAAGATGGATCGCTCTAGAGTTCTGGAGAGAAAGGGAAGAAGAGAGAAAGGTCTGTAGTCGTTGACTTCAGACGGGTTAAGGGTGGTTCCCTTCAGGAGACGGTTCACTCTCGCCTCCTTCAGAGGGTTAGGGAAAAGGACGGTTGAGAAGCAGCTTTTGATAAGATGGGTGAGAAAGGTTAGAAGGTCAGAAGCAACAGCCTGGAGAATGTGAGATGGGATGGGGTCAAGAGGTCAGGTGGTCGGGCACCGTAGGTTACTAAGGTAAGAACCTGATCAGGAGACCGGGAGCTGAAAGAGGAAAGAGAGGGGGACGAGGAAGAAGTTAATGGAAGTGTAGTGAGAGAGGATGGATTAGTGAAGGAGGAGCTTATGTCGTCCATCTTGTTTGTAAAGGAGACGACAAAGTGGCTCGGTAGAAGTGTGGAAGGAGATCCCTTGAAGGAGGACATCTCCTCCTTCCCCACCCTGCAGTGGTGGTCTAGGAGGCTGGAAAGGATAAAGAGTTGTTTGTGGTGAGAAAGATTGAATTTTGGTTCTGTTAAATGATCTTCTGGCTGCAGAGATAGAGCCAGAGAAGGAGAGAAGACGTTGATAGGCCAGCATTCGTCTGCCGGAGACGCCTTCAGACGCCTTATTAACCAGGTGAGCCCCTTTGTTTTTAAGGGCAACCTAGCCAAGACATGCAGCAACATAGTTCTATTGTCGCTTGTGTCTTCTCTCTTTTGTCCATTATTGTGGCCTGTGTCTCTTGTGTCTCTTACTGTCTCTCTTATTGTCTCTTGTGTCTCTTACTGTCTCTTATTGTCTCTTGTGTCTCTTGTGGCTCCTGTTGTCTCTAGCCTTTTGTCTTTCGTTGATGTTTGTGGAATGGGTTCATCTTTTGGTACCATTTTTTCCCCCGCGGGCGGTTGGAGATCTCGGGCTGCTGGAGGATCTCTGTGGCCTGAAGAAGGGAGGTATCCTCCTGCTCCAACGGGAGCTTGTTGTTTTCCTCAGCCTCCTTCTCTCGTCTGATATCTTCAAACATGATGTTCTGTTCCTCGATGGTAGCGGTCTTCTGGTCCAGGTCCAGGCGTGCTCCCTCTAGCTCCAGTAGCTTCTGATTCATCATCTGAGTCAGAGCTGCTATGGCCTCCAGCTGGTCGTTGTTGTTGGCCTCGGCTGTCTGGAGATCTTTTTGGAGGGAGTTCCTGCCGCTCTCCAGGTCCTGGGTTGCTACCTGTGTCTCAAGGATCAACACATGATGTTCTTCAGTCATATCAGAGATGGTCCTTTCATAGATCTGGTTTTGGACCTCGGCTCTTTTCAGCTCTTCTTGGAGGGAGTCCTTCTCCTCCTCCAACACCAGATTGGTGCTTTCTGCGGCCTCTAAGTTGAGCGGATGTTGTTTCACCATCTCACTAAGAGCTGCTATGGTCTCCAGCAGCTCTTTGTTGTTGACCTGGGCCCCGTGGAGATCTTGGCGGAGGTTGTTCCTCTCCTTCTCCAGGTCCTGGGCCGCAGCCTGTACCTCACGGAGCTGAACAGAAGAATCCTCGGTCATATATGCGATGGTCCTTGCATATTTGACCTTGGCTTCTTTCAGCTCTGTTTTGAGGGCGATGTTCTCCTGCTCCAAAACCAGCTGGGTGTTGTCCGGTGCCTTTTGATCGAGAGGCACTCGGTTCACTGCCACATTGAGAGAAGCGTTGGTCTCCATCAGGTCTTTGATGGTAACCTGGGCAGTGTGGAGCTCACCTTGAAGGGAAGCAACTCTCTGCTTCCACTTCCACAGGTCTTTCTTGAGCTTCTCTGTTTTCTGCTGGTAGATTTTGAGAGTCTCCTGGTCCTTGGCTGCCTCTTGATTGAGCGGATGTTGTTGTACCTTCTCATTCAGAGCAGCTAAGGACTCCAGCTGCTCTTTGATCTTGAGCTGGGCCGTGTGGAGCTCACTTTGGAGGGAAGTGTTCTGCTCCTCCAATGCCAGCTGGGCTTTGAGCTGGTGTTGGGCTGTGTGGAGCTCTCTTTCCAGGGAAGTATTTTGTTGAGTCACACCAGTAACTATCTGCTTCCAACTGCAAAGGGATTCAGCCAGTGAGTTGGCTTTATGCTGCTGCTCTTTGATCTTGAGCTGGGCCGTGTGGAGCTCACTTTGGAGGGAAGTCTTCTGCTTCTCCAACGCCAGCTGGTCTTTGATCTTGT